>NW_025728406.1:0-69432 GCF_021461385.2 Schistocerca piceifrons
TTCCGATGCAATATCTGTGTTGCATCGTCAATCAGAAGGTCAGAGGAATACAGTAAACCTGAAGTGAAGCAACGGAATCTATAACTAGTGTCACGGGAACGGTTCAAAACATAGACAGTAAGAAGAGTCAGTTTTCTTGTACTTAAGTCGTCATTGTGCCATTTGTATTTAATTCCGATGCAATATCTGTGTTTCATAGTCAATAAGAAGGTCAGATTGATACAGTAAACCTGGAGTGAAGCATCCGAATCTATAACTAGTGTCACAGGAATGGTTCAAAACATAGAATGTAAGAAGAGTCAGTTTTCTTTTACATCAGTCGGCATTGTGCCTTTTGTATTTCGCTCCGATGCATTTTCTGTTTTTCATCGTCAATAAGAAGGTCAGAGGGATACAGTAAACCTGAAGTGAAGCATCGGAATCTATAACTAGTGTCACAGGAATGGTTCAAAACATAGACAGTAAGAAGAATCAGTCTTCTTGTACTTAAGTCGGCATTGTGCCTTTTGTATTTAATTCCGATGCAATTTCTGTGTTTCATCGTCTATAAGAAGGTCAGAGGGGTACAGTAAGCCTGAAGTGAAGCATCGGAATCTATAACTAGTGTCACAGGAATGGTTCAAACAAAGACAGTAAGATGAGTCAGTTTCTTGTACTTAAGTCGGCATTGTGCCATTTGAATTTAATTCTGATGCAATTTCTGTGTTTCATCGTCAATAAGAAGGTCAGAGGAATACAGTAAACCTGAAGTGAAGCATCAGAATCTATAACTAGTGTTACATCAATGGTTAAAACGTAGACAGTAAGAAGAGTCAGTTTTCTTGTACATAAGTCGGCATTGTGCCTTTTGTATTTAATTCCGATGCAATTTCTGTGTTTCATCGTCAATAAGAGGTCAGAGGGATACAGTAAACCTGAAGTGAAGCATCGGAATCTATTACTAGTGTCACAGGAATGGTCGAAAACATAGACAGTAAGAAGAGTCAGTAATCTTGAACTTAAGTCGGCATTGTGCCTTTTGTATTTAATTCCGATGCAATTTCTGTGCTTCATCGTCAATAAGAAGGTCAGAGGGAGACAGTAAACCTGAAGTGAGGCATCGGAATCTATAATTAGTGTCACATGAATGGTTCAAAACATAGAGATTAAGAAGAGTCAGTTTTCTTGTACTTAAGTCGGCATTGTGAATTTTGTATTTAATTCCGATGCAATTTCTGTATTTCATCGTCATTAAGAAACTCAGAGGGATACAGTAATTTTGAAGTGAGGCATCGGAATCTATAACTAGTGTCACAGGAATGGTTCAAAACATAGACAGTAAGAAGAGTAAGTTTTCTTGTACTTAAGTCGGCATTGCGCATTTTGTATATAATTCCGATGCAATTTCTGTGTTTCATCGCCAATAAGAAGGTCAGAGGGATACAGTAAACCTGAAGTGAAGCATCGGAATCTATAACTAGTGTCTCAGGAATGGTTCAAAACATAGACAGTAAGAAGAATCAGTCTTCTTGTACTTAAGTCGGCATTGTGCCTTTTGTATTTAATTCCGATGCAATTTCTGTGTTTCGTCGTCTATAAGAAGGTCAGAGGATTACAGTAAACCTGAAGTGAAGCATAGGAATCTATAACTAGTGTCTCAGGAATGGTTCAAACAAAGACAGTAAGATGAGTCAGTTTTCTTGTACTTAAGTCGGCATTGTGCCTTTTGTATTTAATTCCGAAGCAATTTCTGTGATTCATCGTCAATAACAAGGTCAGAGGGATACTGTTAACCTGAAGTGAAGCATCGGAATCCATAACTAGTGTCACAGGAATGGTTCAAAACATAGACAGCAAGAAGAGTCAGTTTTCTTCTCTTTAAGTCGGCATTGTGCCTTTTGTACTTAACTCCGATGAAATTTCTGTGTTTAATCGTCAATAAGAAGGTCAGAGGGATACAGTAAACCTGAAGTGAAGCATCGGAATCTATTACTAGTGTCACAGGAATGGTCGAAAACATAGACAGTAAGAAGAGTCAGTATTCTTGAACTTAAGTCGTCATTGTGCCTTTTGTATTTAATTCCGATGCAATTTCTGTGCTTCATCGTCAATAAGAAGGTCAGAGGGATACAGTAAACCTGAAGTGACGCATCGGAATCTATAATTAGTGTCACATGAATGGTTCAAAACATAGAGATTAAGAAGAGTCAGTTTTCTTGTACTTAAGTCGGCATTGTGCCTTTTGTATTTAATTCCGATGCAATTTCTGTGTTTCATCGTCAATAAGAAGGTCAGAGGGATACAGTAAACCTGAAGTGAAGCATCGGAATCTATAACTAGTGTCACAGGAATGGTTCAAAGCATAGACAGTAAGAAGAGTCAGTTTGATTGCACTTAAGTTGGCACTGTGCCTATTGTTTTTAATTCCGATGCAATTTCTGTGCTTCATCGTCAATAAGAAGGTCAGAGGGATACAGTAAACCTGAAGTGAAGCATCGGAATCAATAATTAGTGTCACATGAATGGTTAAAAACATAGAGAGTAAGAAGAGTCAGTTTTCTTGTACTTAAGCCGGCATTGTGCCTTTTGTATTTAATTCCGATGCAATTTCTGTGTTTCATCGTCAATAAGAAGGTCAGAGGGATACAGTAAACCTGAAGTGAAGCATCGGAATCTATAACTAGTGTCACAGGAATGGTTCAAAGAATAGACAGTAAGAAGAGTCAGTTTTCTTGTACTTAAGTCGGCATTGTGCCTTTTGTATTTCATTCCGATGCAATTTCTGTGTTTCATCGTCAATAAAAAGGTCAGAGAGATACAGTAAACCCGAAGTGAAGCATCGGAATCTGTAACTACGGTCTCAGGAATGGTTCAAAACATAGACAGTAAGAAGAATCAGTCTTCTTGTACTTAAGTCGGCATTGTGCCTTTTGTATTTAATTCCGATGCAATTTCTGTGTTTCATCGTCTATAAGAAGGTCAGAGGGATACAGTAAACCTGAAGTGAAGCATCGGAATCTATAACTAGTGTCACAGGAATGGTTCAAACAAAGACAGTAAGATGAGTCAGTTTTCTTGTACTTAAGTCGGCATTGTGCCTTTTGTATTTCATTCCGAAGCAATTTCTGTGATTCATCGTCAATAACAAGGTCAGAGGGATACAGAAAACCTGAAGTGAAGCATCGGAATCTATAACTAGTGTCACAGGAATGGTTCAAAGCATAGACAGCAAGAAGAGTCAGTTTTCTTGTACTTAAGTCGGCATTGTGCCTTTTGTACTTAACTACAATGCAATTTCTGTGTTTCATCGTCAATAAGAAGGTCAGAGGGATTCAGTAAACCTGAAGTGAAGCATCGGAATCTATAACTAGTGTCACAGGAATGGTTCTAACATAGACAGCAAGAAGAGACAGTTCCCTTGAACTTAAGTCGGCATTGTGCATTTTGTATTTAATTCCGATGCAATTTCAGTGTTTCATCGTCAATAAGAAGGTCAGAGGGATACAGTAAACCTGAAGTATCGGAATCTATAACTAGTGTCTCAGGAATGTTTCAAAACATTGACAGTAAGAAGAGTCAGTTTTCTTGTACGTAAGTCGGCATTGAGCCTTTTGTTTTTAATTCCGATGCAATATCTGTGTTGCATCGTCAATCAGAAGGTCAGAGGAATACAGTAAACCTGAAGTGAAGCAACGGAATCTATAACTAGTGTCACGGGAACGGTTCAAAACATAGACAGTAAGAAGAGTCAGTTTTCTTGTACTTAAGTCGTCATTGTGCCATTTGTATTTAATTCCTATGCAATATCTGTGTTCCATAGTCAATAAGAAGGTCAGATTGATACAGTAAACCTGGAGTGAAGCATCCGAATCTATAACTAGTGTCACAGGAATGGTTCAAAACATAGAATGTAAGAAGAGTCAGTTTTCTTGTACATCAGTCGGCATTGTGCCTTTTGTATTTCACTCCGATGCATTTTCTGTTTTTCATCGTCAATAAGAAGGTCAGAGGGATACAGTAAACCTGAAGTGAAGCATCGGAATCTATAACTAGTGTCGCAGGAATGGTTCAAAACATAGACAGTAAGAAGAATCAGTCTTCTTGTACTTAAGTCGGCATTGTGCCTTTTGTATTTAATTCCGATGCAATTTCTGTGTTTCATCGTCTATAAGAAGGTCAGAGGGATACAGTAAGCCTGATGTGAAGCATCGGAATCTATAACTAGTGTCTCAGGAATGGTTCAAAACATAGACAGTAAGAAGAATCAGTCTTCTTGTACTTAAGTCGGCATTGTGCCTTTTGTATTTAATTCCGATGCAATTTCTGTGTTTCGTCGTCTATAAGAAGGTCAGAGGGATACAGTAAACCTGAAGTGAAGCATCGGAATCTATAACTAGTGTCACAGGAATGGTTCAAAACATAGACAGTAAGAAGAATCAGTCTTCTTGTACTTAAGTCGGCATTGTGCCTTTTGTATTTAATTCCGATGCAATTTCTGTGTTTCATCGTCTATAAGAAGGTCAGAGGGATACAGTAAGCCTGAAGTGAAGCATCGGAATCTATAACTAGTGTCACAGGAATGGTTCAAACAAAGACAGTAAGATGAGTCAGTTTTCTTGTACTTAAGTCGGCATTGTGCCATTTGAATTTAATTCTGATGCAATTTCTGTGTTTCATCGTCAATAAGAAGGTCAGAGGAATACAGTAAACCTGAAGTGAAGCATCAGAATCTATAACTAGTGTTACATCAATGGTTAAAACGTAGACAGTAAGAAGAGTCAGTTTTCTTGTACAAAAGTCTTCATTGTGCCTTTTGTATTTAATTCCGTTGCAATTTCTGTGTTTCATCGTCAATAAGAAGGTCAGAGGGATACAGTAAACCTGAAGTGAAGCATCGGAATCTATAATTTGTGTCACATGAATGGTTCAAAACATAGAGAGTAGGAAGAGTCAGTTTTCTTGTACTTAAGTCGGCATTGTGAATTTTGAATTTAATTCCGAAGCAATTTCTGTGTTTCATCGTCAATAAGAAAGTCAGAGGGATACAGAAAATTTGAAGTGAAGCATCGGAATCTATAACTAGTGTCACAGGAATGGTTCAAAACATAGACAGTAAGGAGAGTCAGTTTTCTTGTACTTAAGTCGGCATTGCGCCTTTTGTATTTAATTCCGATGCAATTTCTGTGTTTCATCGTCAACGAAAAGGTCAGAGGGATACAGTAAACCTGAAGTGAAGCATCGGAATCTATAACTAGTGTCACAGGAATGATTCAAAACATAGACAGTAAGAAGAGTTAGTTTTGTTGTACTTAAGTCGGCATTGTGCCATTTGTATTTAATTCCGATGCAATTTCTGTGTTTCATCGTCAATAAGAAGGTCAGAGGGATACTGTTAACCTGAAGTGAAGCATCGGAATCCATAACTAGTGTCACAGGAATGGTTCAAAACATAGACAGCAAGAAGAGTCAGTTTTCTTCAATTTAAGTCGGCATTGTGCCTTTTGTATTTAATTCCGATGCAATTTCTGTGTTTCATCGTCAATAAGAAGGTCAGAGGGATACAGTAAACCTGAAGTGAAGCATCGGAATCTATAACTAGTATCACAGGAATGGTTCAAAGCATAGACAGTAAGAAGAGACAGTTTTATTGCACTTAAGTCGGCACTGTGCCTATTGTTTTTAATTCCGATGCAATTTCTGTGCTTCATCGTCAATAAGAAGGTCAGAGGGATACAGTAAACCTGAAGTGAAGCATCGGAATCAGTAATTAGTGTCACATGAATGGTTCAAAACATAGAGAGTAAGAAGAGTCAGTTTTCTCGTACTTAAGCCGGCATTGTGCCTTTTGTATTTAATTCCGATGCAATTTTTGTGTTTCATCGTCAATAAGAAGGTCAGAGGGATACAGTAAACCTGAAGTGAAGCATCGGAATCTATAACTAGTGTCACAGGAATGGTTCAAAGCATAGACAGTAAGCAGAGTCAGTTTTCTTGTACTTAAGTCGGCATTGTGCCTTTTGTATTTCATTCCGATGCAATTTCTGTGTTTCATCGTCAATAAAAAGGTCAGAGAGATACAGTAAACCCGAAGTGAAGCATCGGAATCTATAACTAGTGTCACATGAATGGTTCAAAACATAGACAGTAAGAAGAGTCAGTTTTCTTGTACTTAAGTCGGCTTTGTGCCTTTTGTATTTAATTCCGATGCAATTTTTATGTTTCATCGTCAATAAGAAGGTCAGAGGGATACAGTAAACCTGAAGTATCGGAATCTATAACTAGTGTCTCAGGAATGTTTCAAAACATAGACAGTAAGAAGAGTCAGTTTTCTTGTACGTAAGTCGGCATTGAGCCCATTGTTTTTAATTCCGATGCAATATCTGTGTTGCATCGTCAATCAGAAGGTCAGAGGAATACAGTAAACCTGAAGTGAAGCAACGGAATCTATAACTAGTGTCTCAGGAATGTTTTAAAACATAGACAGTAAGAAGAGTCAGTTTTCTTCTACGTAAGTCGGCATTGAGCCTTTTGTTTTTAATTCCGATGCAATATCTGTGTTGCATCGTCAATCAGAAGGTCAGAGGAATACAGTAAACCTGAAGTGAAGCATCGGAATCTATAACTAGTGTCACAGGAATGGTTCAAAACATAAACAGTAAGAAGAGTTAGTTTTGTTGTACTTAAGTCGGCATTGTGCCATTTGTATTTAATTCCGATGCAATTTCTGTGTTTCATCGTCAATAAGAAGGTCAGAGGGATACTGTTAACCTGAAGTGAAGCATCGGAATCCATAACTAGTGTCACAGGAATGGTTCAAAACATATACAGCAAGAAGAGTCAGTTTTCTTCTATTTAAGTCGGCATTGTGCCTTTTGTACTTACCTCCGATGCAATTTCTGTGATTAATCGTCAATAAGAAGGTCAGAGGGATACAGTAAACCTGAAGTGAAGCATCGGAATCTATTACTAGTGTCACAGGAATGGTCGAAAACATAGACAGTAAGAAGAGTCAGTATTCTTGAACTTAAGTCGGCTTTGTGCCTTTTGTATTTAATTCCGATGCAATTTCTGTGCTTCATCGTCAATAAGAAGGTCAGAGGGATACAGTAAACCTGAAGTGAGGCATCGGAATCTATAATTAGTGTCACATGAATGGTTCAAAACATAGAGATTAAGAAGAGTCAGTTTTCTTGTACTTAAGTCGGCATTGTGCCTTTTGTATTTAATTCCGATGCAATTTCTGTGTTTCATCGTCAATAAGAAGGTCAGAGGGATACAGTAAACCTGAAGTGAAGCATCGGAATCTATAACTAGTGTCACAGGAATGGTTCAAAACATAGACAGTAAGAAGAGTCAGTTTTATTGCACTTAAGTCGGCACTGTGCCTATTGTTTTTAATTCCGATGCAATTTCTGTGCTTCATCGTCAATAAGAAGGTCAGAGGGATACAGTAAACCTGAAGTGAAGCATCGGAATCAATAATTAGTGTCACATGAATGGTTCAAAACATAGAGAGTAAGTAGAGTCAGTTTTCTTGTACTTAAGCCGGCATTGTGCCTTTTGTATTTAATTCCGATGCAATTTCTGTGTTTCATCGTCAATAAGAAGGTCAGAGGGATACAGTAAACCTGAAGTGAAGCATCGGAATCTATAACTAGTGTCACAGGAATGGTTCAAAGCATAGACAGTAAGAAGAGTCAGTTTTCTTGTACTTAAGTCGGCATTGTGCCTTTTGTATTTCATTCCGATGCAATTTCTGTGTTTCATCGTCAATAAAAAGGTCAGAGAGATACAGTAGACCCGAAGTGAAGCATCGGAATCTATAACTAGTGTCACATGATTGGTTCAAAACATAGACAGTAAGAAGAGTCAGTTTTCTTGTACTTAAGTCGGCTTTGTGCCTTTTGTATTTAATTCCGATGCAATTTCTGTGTTTCATCGTCAATAAGAAGGTCAGAGGGATACAGTAAACCTGAAGTATCGGAATCTATAACTAGTGTCTCAGGAATGTTTCAAAACATAGACAGTAAGAAGAGTCAGTTTTCTTGTACGTAAGCCGGCATTGAGCCTTTTGTTTTTAATTCCGATGCAATATCTGTGTTGCATCGTCAATCAGAAGGTCAGAGGAATACAGTAAACCTGAAGTGAAGCAACGGAATCTATAACTAGTGTCACGGGAATGGTTCAAAACATTGACAGTAAGAAGAGTCAGTTTTCTTGTACCTAAGTCGTCATTGTGCCATTTGTATTTAATTCCGATGCAATATCTGTGTTTCATAGTCAATAAGAAGGTCAGAGGGATACAGTAAACCTGGAGTGAAGCATCCGAATCTATAACTAGTGTCACAGGAATGATTCAAAACATAGAATGTAAGAAGAGTCAGTTTTCTTGTACATCAGTCGGCTTTGTGCCTTTTGTATTTCACTCCGATGCATTTTCTGTTTTTCATCGTCAATAAGAAGGTCAGAGGGATACAGTAAACCTGAAGTGAAGCATCGGAATCTATAACTAGTGTCACAGGAATTGTTCAAAACATAGACAGTAAGAAGAATCAGTCTTCTTGTACTTAAGTCGGCATTGTGCCTTTTTTATTTAATTCCGATGCAATTTCTGTGATTCATCGTCTATAAGAAGTTCAGAGGGATACAGTAAGCCTGAAGTGAAGCATCGGAATCTATAACTAGTGTCACAGGAATGGTTCAAACAAAGACAGTAAGAGGAGTCAGTTTTCTTGTACTTAAGTCGGCATTGTGCCATTTGAATTTAATTCTGATGCAATTTCTGTGCTACATCGTCAATAAGAAGGTCAGAGGGATACAGTAAACCTGAAGTGAGGCATCGGAATCTATAATTAGTGTCACATGAATGGTTCAAAACATAGAGAGTAAGAAGAGTCAGTTTTTTTGTACTTAAGTCGGCATTGTGCCTTTTGTATTTAATTCCGATGCAATTTCTGTGTTTCATCGTCAATAAGAAGGTCAGAGGGATACAGTAAACCTGAAGAGAAGCATCGGAATCTATAACTAGTGTCACAGGAATGGTTCAAAGCATAGACAGTAAGAAGAGTCAGTTTTATTGCACTTAAGTCGGCACTGTGCCTATTGTTATTAATTCCGATGCAATTTCTGTGCTTCATCGTCAATAAGAAAGTCAGAGGGATACAGTAAACCTGAAGTGAAGCATCGGAATCAATAATTAGTGTCACATGAATCGTTCAAAACATAGAGAGTAAGAAGAGTCAGATTTCTTGTACTTAAGCCGGCATTGTGCCTTTTGTATTTAATTCCGATGCAATTTCTGTGTTTCATCGTCAATAAGAAGGTCAGAGGGATACAGTAAACCTGAAGTGAAGCATCGGAATCTATAACTAGTGTCACAGGAATGGTTCAAAACATAGACAGTAAGAAGAGTCAGTTTTCTTGTACTTAAGTCGGCATTGTGCCTTTTCTATTTCATTCCGATGCAATTTCTGTGTTTAATCGTCAATAAAAAGGTCAGAGAGATACAGTAAACCCGAAGTGAAGCATCGGAATCTATAACTAGTGTCACATGAATGGTTCAAAACATAGACAGTAAGAAGAGTCAGTTTTCTTGTACTTAAGTCGGCTTTGTGCCTTTTGCATTTAATTCCGATGCAATTTCTGTGTTTCATCGTCAATAAGAAGGTCAGAGGGATACAGTAATCCTGAAGTGAAGCATCGGAATCTATAACTAGTGTCACAGGAATGGTTCAAAACGTAGACAGTAAGAAGACTCAGTTTTCTTGTACTTAAATCTGCATTGTGCCTTTGTATTTAATTCCGTTGCAATTTCTGTGTTTCATCGTCAATAAGAAGGTCAGAGGGATACAGTAAACCTGAGGTTAAGCACCGGAATCTATAACTAGTGTCACAGGAATGGTTCAAAACATAGCCAGTAAGAAGAGTCTTTTTTCTTGTACATAAGTCGGCATTGCGCCTTTTGTATTTAATTCCAATGCAATTTCTGTGTTCCATCCTCCATAAAAAGGTCAGAGGGAAACAGTAAACCGGAAGTGAAGGATCGGAATCTATAACTAGTGTCACAGGAATGGTTCAAAACATAGACAGTAAGAAGAGTCAGTTTTCTTGTACTTAAGTCGGCATTGTGTTTTTTGTATTTAATTTTGATGCGATTTCTGCGTTTCATCGTCAATAAGAAGATCAGAGGGATACAGTAAACCTCAAGTGAAGCATCGGAATCTATATCTAGTGTCACAGGAATGGTTCAAAACATAGACAGTAAGAAGAGTCAGTTTTATTGCACTTAAGTCGGCATTGTGCCTTTTGTTTTTAATTCCGATGCAATTTCTGTGCTTCATCGTCAATAAGAAGGTCAGAGGGATACAGTAAACCTGAAGTGAAGCATCGGAATCAATAATTAGTGTCACATGAATGGTTCAAAACATAGAGAGTAAGAAGAATCAGTATTCTTGTACTTAAGTCGGCGTTGTGCCTTTTGTACTTAATTCCGATGCAATTTCTGTGTTTCATAGTCAATAAGAAGGTCAGAGGGATACAGTAAACCTGAAGTGAAGCATCGGAATCTATAACTAGTGTCACAGGAATGGTTCAAAGCATAGACAGTAAGAAGAGTCAGTTTTCTTGTACTTAAGTCGGCATTGTGCCTTTTGTATTTCATTCCGATGCAATTTGTGTGTTTCATCGTCAATAAAAAGGTCAGAGGGATACAGTTAACCCGAAGTGAAGCATCGGAATCTATAACTAGTGTAATATGAATGGTTCAAAACATAGACAGTAAGAAGATTCAGTTTTCTTGTACTTAAGTCGGCATTGTGCCTTTTTTATTTAATTCCGATGCAATTTCTGTGTTTCATCGTCTATAAGAAGGTCAGAGGGATACAGTAAACCTGAAGTGAAGCATCGGAATCTATAACTAGTGTCACAGGAATGGTTCAAAGCATAGACAGTAAGAAGAGTCAGTTTTATTGCACTTAAGTCGGCACTGTGCCTATTGTTTTTAATTCCGATGCAATTTCTGTGCTTCATCGTCAATAAGAAAGTCAGAGGGATACAGTAAACCTGAAGTGAAGCATCGGAATCAATAATTAGTGTCACATGAATGGTTCAAAACATAGAGAGTAAGAAGAGTCAGTTTTCTTGTACTTAAGCCGGCATTGTGCCTTTTGTATTTAATTCCGATGCAATTTCTGTGTTTCATCGTCAATAAGAAGGTCAGAGGGATACAGTAAACCTGAAGTGAAGCATCGGAATCTATAACTAGTGTCACAGGAATGGTTCAAAACATAGACAGTAAGAAGAGTCAGTTTTCTTGTACTTAAGTCGGCATTGTGCCTTTTGTATTTCATTCCGATGCAATTTCTGTGTTTAATCGTCAATAAAAAGGTCAGAGAGATACAGTAAACCCGAAGTGAAGCATCGGAATCTATAACTAGTGTCACATGAATAGTTCAAAACATAGACAGTAAGAAGAGTCAGTTTTCTTGTACTTAAGTCGGCTTTGTGCCTTTTGCATTTAATTCCGATGCAATTTCTGTGTTTCATCGTCAATAAGAAGGTCAGAGGGATACAGTAATCCTGAAGTGAAGCATCGGAATCTATAACTAGTGTCACAGGAATGGTTCAAAACGTAGACAGTAAGAAGACTCAGTTTTCTTGTACTTAAATCTGCATTGAGCATTTGTATTTAATTCCGTTGCAATTTCTGTGTTTCATCGTCAATAAGAAGGTCAGAGGGATACAGTAAACCTGAGGTTAAGCACCGGAATCTATAACTAGTGTCACAGGAATGGTTCAAAACATAGCCAGTAAGAACAGTCTTTTTTCTTGTACATAAGTCGGCATTGCGCCTTTTGTATTTAATTCCAATGCAATTTCTGTGTTTCATCGTCCATAAAAAGGTCAGAGGGAAACAGTAAACCGGAAGTGAAGGATCGGAATCTATAACTAGTGTCACAGGAATGGTTCAAAACATAGACAGTAAGAAGAGTCAGTTTTCTTGTACTTAAGTCGGCATTGTGCTTTATGTATTTAATTTTGATGCGATTTCTGCGTTTCATCGTCAATAAGAAGATCAGAGGGATACAGTAAACCTCAAGTGAAGCATCGGAATCTATATCTAGTGTCACAGGAATGGTTCAAAACATAGACAGTAAGAAGAGTCAGTTTTATTGCACTTAAGTCGGCATTGTGCCTTTTGTTTTTAATTCCGATGCAATTTCTGTGCTTCATCGTCAATAAGAAGGTCAGAGGGATACAGTAAACCTGAAGTGAAGCATCGGAATCAATAATTAGTGTCACATGAATGGTTCAAAACATAGAGAGTAAGAAGAATCAGTATTCTTGTACTTAAGTCGGCATTGTGCCTTTTGTACTTAATTCCGATGCAATTTCTGTGTTTCATAGTCAATAAGAAGGTCAGAGGGATACAGTAAACCTGAAGTGAAGCATCGGAATCTATAACTAGTGTCACAGGAATGGTTCAAAGCATAGACAGTAAGAAGAGTCAGTTTTCTTGTACTTAAGTCGGCATTGTGCCTTTTGTATTTCATTCCGATGCAATTTGTGTGTTTCATCGTCAATAAAAAGGTCAGAGGGATACAGTTAACCCGAAGTGAAGCATCGGAATCTATAACTAGTGTAATATGAATGGTTCAAAACATAGACAGTAAGAAGATTCAGTTTTCTTGTACTTAAGTCGGCATTGTGCCTTTTGTATTTAATTCCGATGCAATTTCTGTGTTTCATCGTCAATAAGAAGGTCAGAGGGATACAATAAACCTGAAGTGAAGCATCGGAATCTATAACTACTGTCACAGTAATGGTTCAAAACATAGACAGTAAGAAGACTCAGTTTTATTGTACTTAAATCGGCATTGTGCCTTTTGTATTTAATTCCGTTGCAATTTCTGTGTTTCATCGTCAATAAGAAGGTCAGAGGGATACAGTAAACCTGAGGTTAAGCATCGGAATCTATAACTAGTGTCACAGGAATGGTTCAAAACATAGACAGTAAGAAGAGTCAGTTTTTTGTACATAAGTCGGCATTGCGCCTTTTGTATTTAATTCCATTGCAATTTCTGTGTTTCATCGTCCATAAAACGGTCAGAGGGATACAGTGAACCGGAAGTGAAGGATCGAAATCTATAACTAGTGTCACAGGAATGGTTCAAACATAGACAGTAAGAAGAGTCAGTTTTATTGCACTTAAGTCGGCATTGTGCTTTTTGTATTTAATTCCGATGCGATTTCTGCGTTTCATCGTCAATAAGAAGATCAGAGTGATACAGTAAACCTCAAGTGAAGCATCGGAATCTATATATAGTGTCACAGGAATGGTTCAAAACATAGACAGTAAGAAGAGTCAGTTTTCTTGTACTTAAGTCGGCATTGTGCTTTTTGTATTTAATTCCGATGCAAGTTCTGTGTTTCATCGTCAATAAGAAGGTCAGAGGGATACAGTAAACCTGAAGTGAAGCATCGGAATCTATAACTAGTGTCACAGGAATGGTTCAAACATAGACAGTAAGAAGAGTCAGGTTTCTTGTACTTAAGTCGGCATTGTGCCTTTTGTATTTAATTCCGATGCAATATCTGTGTTTCATCTTCAACAAGAAGGTCAGAGGGATACAGTAAACCTGAAGTAAAGCATCGGAATCTATAACTAGTGTCTCAGGAATGGTTCAAAACATAGACAGTAAGAAGAGTCAGTTTTCTTGTACCTAAGTCGGCATTGTGCCTTTTGTATTTAATTCCGATGCAATTTCTGTGTTTCATCGTCAATAAGAAGGTAAGAGGGATACAGTAAACCTCAAGTGAAGCATCGGAATCTATAACTAGTTTCACAGGAATGGTTCAAAGCATAGACAGTAAGAAGAGTCAGTTTTATTGCACTTAAATCGGCATTGTGCCTTTTGTATTTAATTCCGATGCAATTTCTGTGCTTCATCGTCAATAAGAAGGTCAGAGGGATACAGTAAACCTGAAGTGAAGCATCGGAATCTATAACTAGTGTCACATGATTGGTTCAAATTATAGAGAGTAAGAAGAGTCAGTTTTCTTGTACTTAAGTCGGCATTGTGCCTTTTGTATTTAATTCCGATGCAATTTCTGTGTTTCATCGTCAATAAGAAGGTCAGAGGGATACAGTAAACCTGAAGTGAAGCATCGGAATCTATAAATAGTGTCACAGGAATGGTTCAAAGCATAGACAGTAAGAAGAGTCAGTTTTCTTGTACTTAAGTCGGCATTGTGCCTTTTGTATTTCATTTCGATGCAATTTCTGTGTTTCATCGTCAATAAAAAGGTCAGAGGGATACAGTAAACCCGAAGTGAAGCATCGGAATCTATAACTAGTGTCACATGAATGGTTCAAAACATAGACAGTAAGAAGAGTCAGTTTTCTTGTACCTAAGTCGGCATTGTGCCTTTTGTATTTAATTCCGATGCAATTTCTGTGTTTCATCGTCAATAAAAAGGTCAGAGGGATACAGTAAACCCGAAGTGAAGCATCGGAATCTATAACTAGTGTCACATGAATGGTTCAAAACATAGACAGTAAGAAGAGTCAGTTTTCTTGTACCTAAGTCGGCATTGTGCCTTTTGTATTTAATTCCGATGCAATTTCTGTGTTTCATCGTCAATAAGAAGGTCAGAGGGATACAGTAAACCTGAAGTGAAGCATCGGAACCAATAACTAGTGTCACAGGAATGGTTCAATCATAGACAGTAAGAAGAGTCAGTTTTCTTGTGACTTTAGTCGGCATTGTGCCTTTTGTATTTAATTCCGATGCAATATCTGTGTTTCATCTTCAATAAGAAGGTCAGAGGGATACAGTAAACCTGAAGTGAAGCATCGGCATCTATAACTAGTGTCACAGGAATGGTTCAAAACATAGGCACTATGAAGACTCAGTTTTCTTGTACTTAAGTCGGCATTGAGACTTTTGTATTTAATTCCGATGCAATTTCTGTGTTTCATCGTCAATAAGATGGTCAGAGGAATACAGTAAACCTGAAGTGAAGCATCGGAATCTATAACTAGTGTCACAGGAATGGTTCAAAACATAGACACTAAGAAGAGTCAGTTTTCTTGTACTTAGGTCGTCATTGTGCCATTTGTATTTAATACCGATGCAATATCCGTGTTTCATCGTCAATAAGAAGGTCAGGAGCGATTCAGCAAACCTAAAGTGAAGCAGCGGAATCTATAACTAGTGTCACAGGAATGGTTCAAAACATAGACTGTAAGAAGAGACAGTTTTCCTGTATTTAAGTCGGCGTTGTGCCTTTTGTATTTAACTCCGATGCAATTTCTGTGTTTCATCGTGTATAAGAAGGTCAGAGGAATACAGTAAACCTGAAGTGAAGCATCGGAATCTATAACTAGTGTCACAGGAATGGGTCAAACAAAGACAATAAGATGAGTCAGTTTTCTTGTACTTAAGTCGGCATTGTGAATTTTGAATTTAATTCCGATGCAATTTCTGCGTTTCATCGTCAATAAGAAGGTCAGAGGGATACAGTAAACCTGAAGTGAAGCATCGGAATCTATAATTTGTGTCACATGAATGGTTCAAAACATAGAGAGTAAGAAGAGTCAGTTTTCTTGTACTTAAGTCGGCATTGTGAATTTTGTATTTAATTCCGATGCAATTTCTGTGTTTCATCGTCAATAAGAAAGTCAGAGGGATACAGTAAATTTGAAGTGAAGCGTCGGAATCTATAACTAGTGTCAGTGGAATGGTTCAAAACATAGACAGTAAGAAGAGTCAGTTTTCTTGTACTTAAGTTGGCATTGCGCCTTTTGTATTTAATTCCGATGCAATTTCTGTGTTTCATCGTCAATAAGATGGTCCGAGGGATACAGTAAACATGAAGTGAAGCATCGGAATCTATAACTAGTGTCACAGGAGGGGTTCAAAACATAGACAGTACGAAGAGTAAGTTTTCTTGTACTTAAGTCGGCATTGTGCCTTTTGTATTTAATTCCGATGCAATATCTGTGTTTCATCGTCAATATGAAGGTCAGAGGGATACAGTAAACCTGAAGTGAAGCATCGGAATGTATAACTAGTGTCACATGAATAGTTCAAAACATAGACAGTAAGAAGAGTCAGTTACCTTGTACTTAAGTCGGCATTGTGCCATTTGTATTTAATTCCGATGGAATTTCTGTGTTTCATCGTCAATAAGAATGTCAGAGGGATACAGTAAACCTGAAGTGAAGCATCGGAATCCATAACTAGTGTCACAGGCATGATTCAAAACATAGACAGCAAGAAGAGACAGTTTTCTTGTACTTAAGTCGGCATTGTGCCTTTTGTACTTAACTCCGATGCAATTTCTGTGTTTCATCGTCAATAAGAAGGTCAGAGGGATACAGTAAACCTGAATTGAAACATCGGAATCTATAACTAGTGTCACAGGAATGGTTGAAAACATAGACAGTAAGAAGAGTCAGTTTTCTTGCACTTAAGTCGGCATTGTGCCTTTTGTATTTAATTCCGATGCAATTTCTGTGCTTCATCGTCAATAAGAATGTCAGAGGGATACAGTAAACCTGAATTGAAGCATCGGAATCTATAATTAGTGTCACACGAATGGTTCAAAACATAGAGATTGAGAAGAGTCAGTTTTCTTGTACTTAAGTCGGCATTGTGCCTTTTGTATTTAATTCCGATGCAATTTCTGTGTTTCATAGTCAATAAGAAGGTCAGAGGGATACAGTAAACCTGAAGTGAAGCATCGGAATCTATAACTAGTGTCACAGGAATGGTTCAAAGCATAGACAGTAAGAAGAGTCAGTTTTATTGCACTTAAGTCGGCATTGCGCCTTTTGTATTTAATTCCAATGCAATTTCTGTGCTTCATCGTCAATAAGAAGGTCAGAGGGATACAGTAAACCTGAAGTGAAGCATCGGAATCTATAATTAGTGTCACATGAATGGTTCAAAACATGGAGAGTAAGAAGAGTCAGTTTTCTTGTACTTAATTCGGCATTGTGCCTTTTGTTTTTAATTCCGATGCAATTTCTGTGTTTCATCGTCAATAAGAAGGTCAGAGGGATACAGTAAACCTGAAGTGAAGCATCGGAATCTATAAATAGTGTCACAGGAATGGTTCAAACATAGACAGTAAGAAGAGTCAGGTTTCTTGTACTTAAGTCGGCATTGTGCCTTTTGTATTTCATTCAGATGCAATTTCTGTGTTTCATCGTCAATAAAAAGGTCAGAGGGATACAGTAAACCCGAAGTGAAGCATCGGAATCTATAACTAGTGTCACATGAATGGTTCAAAACATAGACACTAAGAAGAGTCAGTTTTCTTGTACTTAAGTCGGCATTGGGCCTTTTGTATTTAATTACGATGCAATATCTGTGTTTCATCGTCAATAAGAAGGTCAGAGGGATACAGTAAACCTGAAGTGAAGCATCGGAATGTATACCTAGTGTCACAGGAATGGTTCAAAACATAGACAGTAAGAAGACTCAGTTTTCTTGTACTTAAGTCGGCATTGTGCCTTTTGTATTTCATTCCGTTGGAATTTCTGTGTTTCATCGTCAATAAGAAGGTCAGACGGATACAGTAAACCTGAGGTTAAGCATCGGAATCTATAACTAGTGTCACAGGAATGGTTCAAAACATAGACAGTAAGAAGAGTCAGTTTTCTTGCACTTAAGTCGGCATTGTGCCTTTTGTATTTAATTCCGACGCAATTTCTGTGCTTCATCGTCAATAAGAAGGTCAGAGGGATACAGTAAACCTGAAGTGAAGCATCGGAATCTATAATTAGTGTCACATGAATGGTTCAAAGCGTAGAGATTAAGAAGAGTAAGTTTTCTTGTACTTAAGTTGGCATTGTGCTTTTTGTATTTAATTCCGATGCAATATCTGTGTTTCATCGTCAATAAGAAGGTCAGAGGGATACAGTAAACCTGAAGTGAAGCATCGGAATCTATAACTAGTGTCACAGGAATGGTTCAAAGCATAGACGGTAAGAAGAGTCAGTTTTATTGCACTTAAGTCGGCATTGCGCCTTTTGTATTTAATTCCGATGCAATTTGTGTGCTTCATCGTCAATAAGAAGGTCAGAGGGATACAGTAAACCTGAAGTGAAGCATCGGAATCTATAATTAGTGTCACATGAATGGTTCAAAACATAGAGAGTAAGAAGAGTCAGTTTTCTTGTACTTAAGTCGGCATTGTGCCTTTTGTATTTAATTCCGATGCAATTTCTGTGTTTCATCGTCAATAAGAAGGTCAGAGGGATACAGTAAACCTGAAGTGAAGCATCGGAATCTATAAATAGTGTCACAGGAATGGTTCAAAGCATAGACAGTAAGAAGAGTCAGTTTTCTTGTACTTAAGTCGGCATTGTGCCTTTTGTATTTCATTTCGATGCAATTTCTGTGTTTCATGGTCAATAAGAAGTTCAGAGGGATACAGTAAACCCGAAGTGAAGCATCGGAATCTATAACTAGTGTCACAGGAATGGTTCAAAGCATAGACAGTAAGAAGAGTCAGTTTTATTGCACTTAAATCGGCATTGTGCCTTTTGTATTTAATTCCGATGCAATTTCTGTGCTTCATCGTCAATAAGAAGGTCAGAGGGATACAGTAAACCTGAAGTGAAGCATCGGAATCTATAACTAGTGTCACAGGAATGGTTCAAAGCATAGACAGTAAGAAGAGTCAGTTTTATTGCACTTAAGTCGGCTTTGTGCCTTCTGTATTTAATTCCGATGCAATATCTGTGCTTCATCGTCAATAGGAAGGTCAGAGGGACACAGTAAACCTGAAGTGAAGCATCGGAATCTATAATTAGTGTCACATGAATGGATCAAAACATAGAGATTAAGAAGAATCAGTTTTCTTGTACTTAAGTCGGCATTGTGCCTTTTGTATTTAATTCCGATGCAATTTCTGTGTTTCATCGTCAATAAGAAGGTCAGAGGAATACAGTAAACCTGAAGTGAAGCATCGGAATCTATACCTAGCGTCACTGGAATGGTTCAAAACATAGACAGTAAGAAGACTCAGTTTTCTTGTACTTAAGTCGGCATTGTGCCTTTTGTATTTAATTCCGTTGCAATTTCTGTGTTTCATCGCCAATAAAAAGGTCAGAGGGATACAGTAAACCTGAGGTTAAGCATCGGAACCTATAACTAGTGTCACAGGAATGGTTCAAAACATAGACAGTAAGAAGAGTCAGTTTTCTTGTACTTAAGTCGGCATTGTGCCTTTTGTATTTAATTCCGATGAAGTTTCTGTGTTTCATCGTCAATAAGATGGTCAGAGGGATACAGTAAACCTGAAGTGAAGCATCGGAACCAATAACTAGTGTCACAGGAATGGTTCAATCATAGACAGTATGAAGAGTCAGTTTTCTTGTGACTTTAGTCGGCATTGTGCCTTTTGTATTTAATTCCGATGCAATATCTGTGTTTCATCTTCAATAAGAAGGTCAGAGGGATACAGTAAACCTTAAGTGAAGCATCGGCATCTATAACTAGTGTCACAGGAATGGTTCAAAACATAGGCACTATAAGGCTTAGTTTTCTTGTACTTAAGTCGGCATTGAGCCTTTTGTATTTAATTCCGATGCAATTTCAGTGTTTCATCGTTAATAAGAAGGTCGGAGGAATACAGTAAACCTGAAGTGAAGCATCGGAATCTATAACTAGTGTCACAGGAATGGTTCAAAACATAGACAGTAAGAAGAGTCAGTTTTCTTGTACTTAGGTCGTCATTGTGCCATTTGTATTTAATACCGATGCAACATCTGTGTTTCATCGTCAATAAGAGGGTCAGAGCGATTCAGCAAACCTAAAGTGAAGCATCGGAATCTATAACTAGTGTCACAGGAATGGTTCAAAACATAGACAGTAAGAAGAGTCAGTTTTCTTGCACTTAAGTCGGCATTGTGCCTTTTGTATTTAATTCCGATGCAATTTCTGTGCTTCATCGTCAATAAGAAGGTCTGAGGGATACAGTAAACCTGAAGTGAAGCATCGGAATCTATAATTAGTGTCACATGAATGGTTCAAAGCATAGAGATTAAGAAGAGTAAGTTTTCTTGTACTTCAGGTCGGCATTGTGCTTTTTGTATTTAATTCCGATGCAATATCTGTGTTTCATCATCAATAAGAAGGTCAGAGGGATACAGTAAACCTGAAGTGAAGCATCGGAATCTATAACTAGTGTCACAGGAATGGTTCAAAGCATAGACAGTAAGAAGAGTCAGTTTAATTGCACTTAAGTCGGCATTGCGCCTTTTGTATTTAATTCCGATGCAATTTCTGTGCTTCATCGTCAATAAGAAGGTCAGAGGGATACAGTAAACCTGAAGTGAAGCATCGGAATCTATAATTAGTGTCACATGAATGGTTCAAAACATAGAGAGTAAGAAGAGTCAGTTTTCTTGTACTTAAGTCGGCATTGTGCCTTTTGTATTTAATTCCGATGCAATTTCTGTGTTCCATCGTCAATAAGAAGGTCAGAGGGATACAGTAAACCTGACGTGAAGCATCGGAATCTATAAATAGTGTCACAGGAATGGTTCAAAGCATAGACAGTAAGAACAGTCAGTTTTCTTGTACTTAAGTCGGCATTGTGCCTTTTGTATTTCATTTCGATGCAATTTCTGTGTTTCATCGTCAATAAAAAGGTCAGAGGGATACAGTAAACCCGAAGTGAAGCATCGGAATCTATAACTAGTGTCACATGAATGGTTCAAAACATAGACAGTAAGAAGAGTCAGTTTTCTTGTACCTAAGTCGGCATTGTGCCTTTTGTATTTAATTCCGATGCAATTTCTGTGTTTCATCGTCGATAAGAAGGTCAGAGGGATACAGTAAACCGGAAGTGAAGCATCGGAATCTATAACTAGTGTCACAGGAATGGTTCAAAGCATAGACAGTAAGAAGAGTCAGTTTTATTGCACATAAATCGGCATTGTGCCTTTTGTATTTAATTCCGATGCAATTTCTGTGCTTCATCGTCAATAAGAAGGTCAGAGGGATACAGTAAACCGGAAGTGAAGCATCGGAATCTATAACTAGTGTCACAGGAATGGTTCAAAGCATAGACAGTAAGAAGAGTCAGTTTTATTGCACTTAACTCGGCATTGTGCCTTTTGTATTTAATTCCGATGCAATATCTGTGCTTCATCGTCAATAGGAAGGTCAGAGGGACACAGTAAACTTGAAGTGAAGCATCGGAATCTATAATTAGTGTCACATGAATGGTTCAAAACATAGAGATTAAGAAGAGTCAGTTTTCTTGTACTTAAGTCGGCATTGTGCCTTTTGTATTTAATTCCGATGCAATTTCTGTGTTTCATCGTCAATAAGAAGGTCAGAGGGATACAGTAAACCTGAAGTTAAGCATCGGAATCTATACCTAGTGTCACAGGAATGGTTCAAAACATAGACAGTAAGAAGACTCAGTTTTCTTGTACTTAAGTCGGCATTGTGCCTTTTGTATTTAATTCCGTTGCAATTTCTGTGTTTCATTGTCAATAAAAAGGTCAGAGGGATATAGTAAACCTGAGGTTAAGCATCGGAATCTATAACTAGTGTCACAGGAATGGTTCAAAACATAGACAGTAAGAAGAGTCAGTTTTCTTGTACTTAAGTCGGCATTGTGCCTTTTGTATTTAATTCCGATGAAGTTTCTGTGTTTCATCGTCTATAAGAAGGTCAGAGGGATACAGTAAACCTGAACTGAAGCATCGGAACCAATAACTAGTGTCACAGGAATGGTTCAATCATAGACAGTAAGAAGAGTCAGTTTTCTTGTGACTTTAGTCGGCATTGTGCCTTTTGTATTTAATTCAGATGCAATTTCTGTGTTTCATCGTCAATAAGAAGGTCAGAGGGATACAGTAAACCTGAAGTGAAGCATCGGCATCTATATCTAGTGTCACAGGAATGGTTCAAAACATAGGCACTACAAAGACTCAGTTTTCTTCTACTTAAGTCGGCATTGAGCCTTTTGTATTTAATTCCGATGCAATTTCTGTGTTTCATCGTCAATAAGAAGGTCAGAGGAATACAGTAAACCTGAAGTGAAGCATCGGAATCTATAACTAGTGTCACAGGAATGGTTCAAAACATAGACATTAAGAAGAGTCAGTATTCTTGTACTTAGGTCGTCATTGTGCCATTTGTATTTAATACCGATGCAATATCTGTGTTTCATCGTCAATAAGAAGGTCAGAGCGATTCAGCAAACCTAAAGTGAAGCATCGGAATCTATAACTAGTGTCACAGGAATGGTTCAAAACATAGACTGTAAGATGAGTCAGTTTTCCTGTATTTAAGTCGGCGTTGTGCCTTTTGTATTTAACTCCGATGCAATTTCTGTGTTTCATCGTCTATAAGAAGGTCAGAGGAATACAGTAAACCTGAAGTGAAGCATCGGAATCTATAACTAGTGTCACAGGAATGGTTCAAAAAAAGACAGTAAGATGAGTCAGTTTTCCTGTATTTAAGTCGGCGTTGTGCCTTTTGTATTTAACTCTGATGCAATTTCTGTGTTTCATCGTCTATAAGAAGGTCCGAGGGATACAGTAAACCTGAAGTGAAGCATCGGAATCTATAACTAGTGTCACAGGAAGGGTTCAAAACATAGACAGTACGAAGAGTCAGTTATCTTGTACTTAAGTCGGCATTGTGCCTTTTGTATTTAATTCCGATGCAATATCTGTGTTTCATCGTCAATAAGAAGGTCAGAGGGATACAGTAAACCTGAAGTGATGCATCGGAATGTATAACTAGTGTCACATGAATAGTTCAAAACATAGACAGTAAGAAGAGTCAGTTATCTTGTACTTAAGTCGGCATTGTGCCACTTGTATTTAATTCCGATACAATTTCTGTGTTTCATCGTCCATAAGAAGGTCAGAGGGATACAGTAAACCTGAAGTGAAGCATCGGAATCCATAACTAGTGTCACAGGCATGGTTCAAACATAGACAGCAAGAAGAGTCAGTTTTCTTGTACTTAAGTCGGCATTGTGCCTTTTGTACTTAACTCCGATGCAATTTCTGTGTTTCATCGTCAATACGAAGGTCAGAGGGATACAGTAAACCTGAATTGAAGCATCGGAATCTATAACTAGTGTCACAGGAATGGTTGAAAACATAGACAGTAAGATGAATCAGTTTTCTTGCACTTAAGTCGGCATTGTGCCTTTTGTATTTAATTCCGATGCAATTTCTGTGCTTCATCGTCAATAAGAATGTCAGAGGGATACAGTAAACCTGAAGTGAAGCATCGGAATCTATAATTAGTGTCACATGAATGGTTCAAAACATAGAGATTAAGAAGAGTCAGTTTTCTTGTACTTAAGTCGGCATTGTGCCTTTTGTATTTAATTCCGATGCAATTTCTGTGTTTCATCGTCAATAAGAAGGTCAGAGGGATACAGTATACCTGAAGTGAAGCATCGGAATCTATACCTAGTGTCACAGGAATGGTTCAAAACATAGACAGTAAGAAGACTCAGTTTTCTTGTACTTAAGTCGGCATTGTGCCTTTTGTATTTAATTCCGTCGCAATTTCTGTGTTTCATCGTCACTAAAAAGGTCAGAGGGATACAGTAAACCTGAGGTTAAGCCTCGGAATCTATAACTAGTGTCACAGGAATGGTTCAAAACATAGACAGTAAGAAGAGTCAGTTTTCTTGTACTTAAGTCGGCATTGTGCCTTTTGTATTTAATTCCGATGAAGTTTCTGTGTTTCATCGTCAATAAGAAGGTCAGAGGGATACAGTAAACCTGAAGTGAAGCATCGGAACCAATAACTAGTGTCACAGGAATGGTTCAATCATAGACAGTAAGAAGAGTCAGTTTTCTTGTGACTTTAGTCGGCATTGTGCCTTTTGTCTTTAATTCCGATGCAATATCTGTGTTTAATCTTCGATAAGAAGGTCAGAGGGATACAGTAAACCTGAAGTGAAGCATCGGCATCTATAACTAGTGTCACAGGAATGGTTCAAAACATAGGCACTATAAAGACTCAGTTTTCTTGTACTTAAGTCGGCATTGAGCCTTTTGTATTTAATTCCGATGCAATTTCTGTGTTTCATCGTCAATAAGAAGGTCAGAGGGATACAGTAAACCGGAAGTGAAGCATCGGAATCTATAATTAGTGTCACATGAATGGTTCAAAACATAGAGAGTAAGAAGAGTCAGTTTTCTTGTACTTAAGTCGGCATTGTGCCTTTTGTATTTAATTCCGATGCAATTTCTGTGTTTCATCGTCAATAAGAAGGTCAGAGGGATACAGTAAACCTGAAGTGAAGCATCGGAATCTATAAATAGTGTCACAGGAATGGTTCAAAGCATAGACAGTAAGAAGAGTCAGTTTTCTTGTACTTAAGTCGGCATTGTGCCTTTTGTATTTCATTTCGATGCAATTTCTGTGTTTCATCGTCAATAAAAAGGTCAGAGGGATACAGAAAACCCGAAGTGAAGCATCGGAATCTATAATTAGTGTCACATGAATGGTTCAAAACATAGAGATGAAGAAGAGTCATTTTTCTTGTACTTAAGTCGGCATTGTGCCTTTTGTATTTAATTCCGATGCAATTTCTGTGTTTCATCGTCAATAAGAAGGTCAGAGGGATACAGTAAACCTGAAGTGAAGCATCGGAATCTATACCTAGTGTCACAGGAATGGTTCAAAACATAGACAGTAAGAAGACTCAGTTTTCTTGTACTTAAGTCGGCATTGTGCCTTTTGTATTTAATTCCGTTGCAATTTCTGTGTTTCATCGTCAATAAAAAGGTCAGAGGGATATAGTAAACTTGAGGTTAAGCATCGGAATCTATAACTAGTGTCACAGGAATGGTTCAAAACATAGACAGTAAGAAGAGTCAGTTTTCTTGTACTTAAGTCGGCATTGTGCCTTTTGTATTTAATTCCGATGAAGTTTCTGTGTTTCATCGTCAATAAGAAGGTCAGAGGGATACAGTAAACCTGAAGTGAAGCATCGGAATCTATACCTAGTGTCACAGGAATGGTTCAAAACATAGGCACTATAAAGACTCAGTTTTCTTGTACTTAAGTCGGCATTGAGCTTTTTGTATTTAATTCCGATGCAATTTCTGTGTTTCATCGTCAATAAGAAGGTCAGAGGAATACAGTAAACCTGAAGTGAAGCATCGGAATCTATAAGTAGTGTCACAGGAATGGTTCAAAACATAGACAGTAAGAAGAGTCAGTTTTCTTGTACTTAGGTCGTCATTGTGCCATTTGTATTTAATACCGATGCAATATCTGTGTTTCATCGTCAATAAGAAGGTCAGAGCGATTCAGCAAACCTAAAGTGAAGCATCGGAATCTATAACTAGTGTCACAGGAATGGTTCAAAACATAGACTGTAAGATGAGTCAGTTTTCCTGTATTTAAGTCGGCGTTGTGCCTTTTGTATTTAACTCCGATGCAATTTCTGTGTTTCATCGTCTATAAGAAGGTCAGAGGAATACAATAAACCTTAAGTGAAGCATCGGAATCTATAACTAGTGTCACACGAATGGTTCAAACAAAGACAGTAAGACGAGTCAGTTTTCCTGTATTTAAGTCGGCGTTGTGCCTTTTGTATTTAACTCCGATGCAATTTCTGTGTTTCATCGTCTATTAGAAGGTCCGAGGGATACAGTAAACCTGACGTGAAGCATCGGAATCTATAACTAGTGTCACAGGAAGGGTTCAAAACGTAGACAGTACGAAGAGTCAGTTTTCTCGTACTTAAGTCGGCATTGTGCCTTTTGTATTTAATTCCGATGCAATGTCTGTGTTTCATCGTCAATAAGAAGGTCAGAGGGATACAGTAAACCTGAAGTGATGCATCGGAATGTATAACTAGTGTCACATGAATAGTTCAAAGCATAGACAGTAAGAAGAGTCAGTTATCTTGTACTTAAGTCGGCATTGTGCCATTTGTATTTAATTCCGATGCAATTTCTGTGTTTCATCGTCAATAAGAAGGTCAGAGGGATTCAGTAAACCTGAAGTGAAGCATCGGAATCCATAACTAGTGTCACAGGCATGGTTCAAAACTTAGACAGCAAGAAGAGTCAGTTTTCTTGTACTTAAGTCGGCATTGTGCCTTTTGTATTTAATTCCGATGCAATTTCAGTGCTTCATCGTCAATAAGAATGTCAGAGGGATACAGAAAAACCTGAAGTGAAGCATCGGAATCTTTAATTAGTGTCACATGAATGGTTCAAAACATAGAGATTAAGAAGAGTCAGTTTTCTTGTACTTAAGTCGGCATTGTGCCTTTTGCATTTAATTCCGATGCAATTTCTGAGTTCCATCGTCAATAAGACGGTCAGAGGGATACAGTAAACCTGAAGTGAAGCATCGGAATCTATAACTAGTGTCACAGGAATGGTTCAAAGCATTGACAGTAACAAGAGTCAGTTTTATTGCACTTAAGTCGGCATTGCGCCTTTTGTATTTAATTCCGATGCAATTTCTGTGTTTCATCGTCAATAAGAAGGTCAGAGGAATACAGTAAACCTGAAGTGAAGCATCGGAATCTATAACTAGTGTCACAGGAATGGTTCAAAACATAGACAGTAAGAAGAGTCACTTTTCTTGTACTTCATTCGGCATTGTGCCTTTTGTATGTAATTCCGATGCAATTTCTGTGTTTCATCGTCCATAAAAAGGTCAGAGGGATACAGTAAACCGGAAGTGAAGGATCGGAATCTATAACTAGTGTCACAGGAATGGTTCAAAACATAGACAGTAAGAAGAGTCAGTTTTCTTGTACTTAAGTCGGCATTGTGCTTTTTGTATTTAATTCCGATGCGATTTCTGCGTTTCATCGTAAATAAGAAGATCAGAGGGATACAGTAAACCTCAAGTGAAGCATCGGAATCTATATCTAGTGTCACAGGAATGGTTCAAAACATAGACAGTAAGAAGAGTCAGTTTTATTACACTTAAGTCGGCATTGTGCCTTTTGTTTTTAATTCCGATGCATTTCTGTGCTTCATCGTCAATAAGAAGGTCAGAGGGAAACAGTAAACCTGAAGTGAAGCATCGGAATCAGTAATTAGTGTCACATGAATGGTTCAAAGCATAGAGAGTTAGAAGAATCAGTTTACTTGTACTTAAGTCGGCATTGTGCCTTTTGTACTTAATTCCGATGCAATTTCTGTGTTTCATCGTCAATAAGAAGGCCAGAAGGATACAGTAAACCTGAAGTGAAGCATCGGAATCTATAACTAGTGTCACAGGAATGGTTCAAAGCATAGACAGTAAGAAGAGTCAGTTTTCTTGTACTTAAGTCGGCATTGTGAACTTTGTCTTTCATTCCGATGCAATTTCTGTGTTTCATCGTCAATAAAAAGGTCAGAGGGATACAGTTAACCTAAAGTGAAGCATCGGAATCTATAACTAGTGTCACATGAATGGTTCAAAACATAGACAGTAAGAAGAGTCAGCTTTCTTGTACTTAAGTCGGCATTGTGCCTTTTGTATTTAATTCCGATGCAATTTCTGTGTTTCATCGTCAATAAGAAGGTGAGAGGGATACAGTAAACCTGAAGTGAAGCATCGGAATCTATACCTAGTGTCACAGGAATGGTTCAAAACATAGACAGTAGAAAGACTCAGTTTTCTTGTACTTAAGTCGGCATTGTGCCTTTTGTATTTAATTCCGTTGCAATTTCTGTGTTTCATCGTCAATAAAAAGGTCAGAGGGATATAGTAAACCTGAGGTTAAGCATCGGATTCTATAACTAGTGTCACAGGAATGGTTCAAAACATAGACAGTAAGAAGAGTCAGTTTTCTTGTACTTAAGTCGGCATTGTGCCATTTGTATTTAATTCCGATGCAATTTCTGTGTTTCATCGTCAATAAGAAGGTCAGAGGGATACAGTAAACCTAAAGTGAAGCATCGGAATCCATAACTAGTGTCACAGGCATGGTTCAAATCTTAGACAGCAAGAAGAGTCAGTTTTCTTGTACTTAAGTCGGCATTGTGCCTTTTGTACTTAACTCCGATGCAATTTCTGTGTTTCATCGTCAATAAGAAGTTCAGAGGGATACAGTAAACCTGAATTGAAGCATCGGCATCTATATCTAGTGTCACAGGAATGGTTCAAAACATAGGCACTATAAAGACTCAGTTTTCTTGTACTTAAGTCAGCATTGAGCCTTTTGTATTTAATTCCGATGCAATTTCTGTGTTTCATCGTCAATAAGAAGGTCAGAGGAATACAGTAAACCTGAAGTGAAGCATCGGAATCTATAACTAGTGTCACAGGAATGGTTCAAAACATAGACATTAAGAAGAGTCAGTTTTCTTGTACTTAAGTCGGCATAGTGCCTTTTGTATTTAATTCCGATGAAGTTTCTGTGTTTCATCGTCAATAAGAAGGTCAGAGGGATACAGTACACCTGAACTGAAGCATCGGAACCAATAACTAGTGTCACAGGAATGGTTCAATCATAGACAGTAAGAAGAGTCAGTTTTCTTGTGACTTTAGTCGGCATTGTGCCTTTTGTATTTAATTCAGATGCAATTTCTGTGTTTCATCGTCAATAAGAAGGTCAGAGGGATACAGTAAACCTGAAGTGAAGCATCGGCATCTATATCTAGTGTCACAGGAATGGTTCAAAACATAGGCACTATAAAGACTCAGTTTTCTTGTACTTAAGTCGGCATTGAGCCTTTTGTATTTAATTCCGATGCAATTTCTGTGTTTCATCGTCAATAAGAAGGTCAGAGGAATACAGTAAACCTGAAGTGAAGCATCGGAATCTATAACTAGTGTCACAGGATTGGTTCAAAACATAGACATTAAGAAGAGTCAGTATTCTTGTACTTAGGTCGTCATTGTGCCATTTGTATTTAATACCGATGCAATATCTGTGTTTCATCGTCAATAAGAAGGTCAGAGCGATTCAGCAAACCTAAAGTGAAGCATCGGAATCTATAACTAGTGTCACAGGAATGGTTCAAAACATAGACTGTAAGATGAGTCAGTTTTCCTGTATTTAAGTCGGCGTTGTGCCTTTTGTATTTAACTCCGATGCAATTTCTGTGTTTCATCGTCTATAAGAAGGTCAGAGGAATACAGTAAACCTGAAGTGAAGCATCGGAATCTATAACTAGTGTCACAGGAATGGTTCAAACAAAGACAGTAAGATGAGTCAGTTTTCCTGTATTTAAGTCGGCGTTGTGCCTTTTGTATTTAACTCCGATGCAATTTCTGTGTTTCATCGTCTATAAGAAGGTCAGAGGAATACAGTAAACCTGAAGTGAAGCATCGGAATCTATAACTAGTGTCACAGGAAGGGTTCAAAACATAGACAGTACGAAGAGTCAGTTATCTTGTACTTAAGTCGGCATTGTGCCTTTTGTATTTAATTCCGATGCAATATCTGTGTTTCATCGTCAATAAGAAGGTCAGAGGGATACAGTAAACCTTAAGTGATGCATCGGAATGTATAACTAGTGTCACATGAATAGTTCAAAACATAGACAGTAAGAAGAGTCAGTTATCTTGTACTTAAGTCGGCATTGTGCCACTTGTATTTAATTCCGATACAATTTCTGTGTTTCATCGTCCATAAGAAGGTCAGAGGGATACAGTAAACCTGAAGTGAAGCATCGGAATCCATAACTAGTGTCACAGGCATGGTTCAAAACATAGACAGCAAGAAGAGTCAGTTTTCTTGTACTTAAGTGGGCATTGTGCCTTTTGTACTTAACTCCGATGCAATTTCTGTGTTTCATCGTCAATACGAAGGTCAGAGGGATACAGTAAACCTGAATTGAAGCATCGGAATCTATAACTAGTGTCACAGGAATGGTTGAAAACATAGACAGTAAGATGAATCAGTTTTCTTGCACTTAAGTCGGCATTGTGCCTTTTGTATTTAATTCCGATGCAATTTCTGTGCTTCATCGTCAATAAGAATGTCAGAGGGATACAGTAAACCTGAAGTGAAGCATCGGAATCTATAATTAGTGTCACATGAATGGTTCAAAACATAGAGATTAAGAAGAGTCAGTTTTCTTGTACTTAAGTCGGCATTGTGCCTTTTGTATTTAATTCCGATGCAATTTCTGTGTTTCATCGTCAATAAGAAGGTCAGAGGGATACAGTAAACCTGAAGTGAAGCATCGGAATCTATACCTAGTGTCACAGGAATGGTTCAAAACATAGACAGTAAGAAGACTCAGTTTTCTTGTACTTAAGTCGGCATTGTGCCTTTTGTATTTAATTCCGTCGCAATTTCTGTGTTTCATCGTCACTAAAAAGGTCAGAGGGATACAGTAAACCTGAGGTTAAGCCTCGGAATCTATAACTAGTGTCACAGGAATGGTTCAAAACATAGACAGTAAGAAGAGTCAGTTTTCTTGTACTTAAGTCGGCATTGTGCCTTTTGTATTTAATTCCGATGAAGTTTCTGTGTTTCATCGTCAATAAGAAGGTCAGAGGGATACAGTAAACCTGAAGTGAAGCATCGGAACCAATAACTAGTGTCACAGGAATGGTTCAATCATAGACAGTAAGAAGAGTCAGTTTTCTTGTGACTTTAGTCGGCATTGTGCCTTTTGTCTTTAATTCCGATGCAATATCTGTGTTTCATCTTCGATAAGAAGGTCAGAGGGATACAGTAAACCTGAAGTGAAGCATCGGCATCTATAACTAGTGTCACAGGAATGGTTCAAAACATAGGCACTATAAAGACTCAGTTTTCTTGTACTTAAGTCGGCATTGAGCTTTTTGTATTTAATTCCGATGCAATTTCTGTGTTTCATCGTCAATAAGAAGGTCAGAGGGATACAGTAAACCTGAAGTGAAGCATCGGCATCTATAACTAGTGTCACAGGAATGGTTCAAAACATAGGCACTATAAAGACTCAGTTTTCTTGTACTTAAGTCGGCATTGAGCCTTTTGTATTTAATTCCGATGCAATTTCAGTGTTTCATCGTTAATAAGAAGGTCGGAGGAATACAGTAAACCTGAAGTGAAGCATCGGAATCTATAACTAGTGTCACAGGAATGGTTCAAAACATAGACAGTAAGAAGAGTCAGTTTTCTTGTACTTAGGTCGTCATTGTGCCATTTGTATTTAATACCGATGCAACATCTGTGTTTCATCGTCAATAAGAGGGTCAGAGCGATTCAGCAAACCTAAAGTGAAGCATCGGAATCTATAACTAGTGTCACAGGAATGGTTCAAAACATAGACAGTAAGAAGAGTCAGTTTTCTTGCACTTAAGTCGGCATTGTGCCTTTTGTATTTAATTCCGATGCAATTTCTGTGCTTCATCGTCAATAAGAAGGTCAGAGGGATACAGTAAACCTGAAGTGAAGCATCGGAATCTATAATTAGTGTCACATGAATGGTTCAAAGCATAGAGATTAAGAAGAGTAAGTTTTCTTGTACTTCAGGTCGGCATTGTGCTTTTTGTATTTAATTCCGATGCAATATCTGTGTTTCATCATCAATAAGAAGGTCAGAGGGATACAGTAAACCTGAAGTGAAGCATCGGAATCTATAACTAGTGTCACAGGAATGGTTCAAAGCATAGACAGTAAGAAGAGTCAGTTTAATTGCACTTAAGTCGGCATTGCGCCTTTTGTATTTAATTACGATGCAATTTCTGTGCTTCATCGTCAATAAGAAGGTCAGAGGGATACAGTAAACCTGAAGTGAAGCATCGGAATCTATAATTAGTGTCACATGAATGGTTCAAAACATAGAGAGTAAGAAGAGTCAGTTTTCTTGTACTTAAGTCGGCATTGTGCCTTTTGTATTTAATTCCGATGAAATTTCTGTGTTCCATCGTCAATAAGAAGGTCAGAGGGATACAGTAAACCTGAAGTGAAGCATCGGAATCTATAAATAGTGTCACAGGAATGGTTCAAAGCATAGACAGTAAGAAGAGTCAGTTTTCTTGTACTTAAGTCGGCATTGTGCCTTTTGTATTTCATTTCGATGCAATTTCTGTGTTTCATCGTCAATAAAAAGGTCAGAGGGATACAGTAAACCCTAAGTGAAGCATCGGAATCTATAACTAGTGTCACATGAATGGTTCAAAACATAGACAGTAAGAAGAGTCAGTTTTCTTGTACCTAAGTCGGCATTGTGCCTTTTGTATTTAATTCCGATGCAATTTCTGTGTTTCATCGTCGATAAGAAGGTCAGAGGGATACAGTAAACCGGAAGTGAAGCATCGGAATCTATAACTAGTGTCACAGGAATGGTTCAAAGCATAGACAGTAAGAAGAGTCAGTTTTATTGCACATAAATCGGCATTGTGCCTTTTGTATTTAATTCCGATGCAATTTCTGTGCTTCATCGTCAATAAGAAGGTCAGAGGGATACAGTAAACCGGAAGTGAAGCATCGGAATCTATAACTAGTGTCACAGGAATGGTTCAAAGCATAGACAGTAAGAAGAGTCAGTTTTATTGCACTTATCTCGGCATTGTGCCTTTTGTATTTAATTCCGATGCAATATCTGTGCTTCATCGTCAATAGGAAGGTCAGAGGGACACAGTAAACCTGAAGTGAAGCATCGGAATCTATAATTAGTGTCACATGAATGGTTCAAAACATAGAGATTAAGAAGAGTCAGTTTTCTTGTACTTAAGTCGGCATTGTGCCTTTTGTATTTAATTCCGATGCAATTTCTGTGTTTCATCGTCAATAAGAAGGTCAGAGGGATACAGTAAACCTGAAGTTAAGCATCGGAATCTATACCTAGTGTCACAGGAATGGTTCAAAACATAGACAGTAAGAAGACTCAGTTTTCTTGTACTTAAGTCGGCATTGTGCCTTTTGTATTTAATTCCGTTGCAATTTCTGTGTTTCATTGTCAATAAAAAGGTCAGAGGGATATAGTAAACCTGAGGTTAAGCATCGGAATCTATAACTAGTGTCACAGGAATGGTTCAAAACATAGACAGTAAGAAGAGTCAGTTTTCTTGTACTTAAGTCGGCATTGTGCCTTTTGTATTTAATTCCGATGAAGTTTCTGTGTTTCATCGTCAATAAGAAGGTCAGAGGGATACAGTAAACCTGAACTGATGCATCGGAACCAATAACTAGTGTCACAGGAATGGTTCAATCATAGACAGTAAGAAGAGTCAGTTTTCTTGTGACTTTAGTCGGCATTGTGCCTTTTGTATTTAATTCAGATGCAATTTCTGTGTTTCATCGTCAATAAGAAGGTCAGAGGGATACAGTAAACCTGAAGTGAAGCATCGGCATCTATATCTAGTGTCACAGGAATGGTTCAAAACATAGGCACTATAAAGACTCAGTTTTCTTGTACTTAAGTCGGCATTGAGCCTTTTGTATTTAATTCCGATGCAATTTCTGTGTTTCATCGTCAATAAGAAGGTCAGAGGAATACAGTAAACCTGAAGTGAAGCATCGGGATCTATAACTAGTGTCACAGGAATGGTTCAAAACATAGACATTAAGAAGAGTCAGTATTCTTGTACTTAGGTCGTCATTGTGCCATTTGTATTTAATACCGATGCAATATCTGTGTTTCATCGTCAATAAGAAGGTCAGAGCGATTCAGCAAACCTAAAGTGAAGCATCGGAATCTATAACTAGTGTCACAGGAATGGTTCAAAACATAGACTGTAAGATGAGTCAGTTTTCCTGTATTTAAGTCGGCGTTGTGCCTTTTGTATTTAACTCCGATGCAATTTCTGTGTTTCATCGTCTATAAGAAGGTCAGAGGAATACAGTAAACCTGAAGTGAAGCATCGGAATCTATAACTAGTGTCACAGGAATGGTTCAAACAAAGACAGTAAGATGAGTCAGTTTTCCTGTATTTAAGTCGGCGTTGTGCCTTTTGTATTTAACTCTGATGCAATTTCTGTGTTTCATCGTCTATAAGAAGGTCCGCGGGATACAGTAAACCTGAAGTGAAGCATCGGAATCTATAACTAGTGTCACAGGAAGGGTTCAAAACATAGACAGTACGAAGAGTCAGTTATCTTGTACTTAAGTCGGCATTGTGCCTTTTGTATTTAATTCCGATGCAATATCTGTGTTTCATCGTCAATAAGAAGGTCAGAGGGATACAGTAAACCTGAAGTGATGCATCGGAATGTATAACTAGTGTCACATGAATAGTTCAAAACATAGACAGTAAGAAGAGTCAGTTATCTTGTACTTAAGTCGGCATTGTGCCACTTGTATTTAATTCCGATACAATTTCTGTGTTTCATCGTCCATAAGAAGGTCAGAGGGATACAGTAAACCTGAAGTGAAGCATCGGAATCCATAACTAGTGTCACAGGCATGGTTCAAAACATAGACAGCAAGAAGAGTCAGTTTTCTTGTACTTAAGTCGGCATTGTGCCTTTTGTACTTAACTCCGATGCAATTTCTGTGTTTCATCGTCAATACGAAGGTCAGAGGGATACAGTAAACCTGAATTGAAGCATCGGAATCTATAACTAGTGTCACAGGAATGGTTGAAAACATAGACAGTAAGATGAATCAGTTTTCTTGCACTTAAGTCGGCATTGTGCCTTTTGTATTTAATTCCGATGCAATTTCTGTGCTTCATCGTCAATAAGAATGTCAGAGGGATACAGTAAACCTGAAGTGAAGCATCGGAATCTATAATTAGTGTCACATGAATGGTTCAAAACATAGAGATTAAGAAGAGTCTGTTTTCTTGTACTTAAGTCGGCATTGTGCCTTTTGTATTTAATTCCGATGCAATTTCTGTGTTTCATCGTCAATAAGAAGGTCAGAGGGATACAGTAAACCTGAAGTGAAGCATCGGAATCTATACCTAGTGTCACAGGAATGGTTCAAAACATAGACAGTAAGAAGACGCAGTTTTCTTGTACTTAAGTCGGCATTGTGCCTTTTGTATTTAATTCCGTCGCAATTTCTGTGTTTCATCGTCACTAAAAAGGTCAGAGGGATACAGTAAACCTGAGGTTAAGCCTCGGAATCTATAACTAGTGTCACAGGAATGGTTCAAAACATAGACAGTAAGAAGAGTCAGTTTTCTTGTACTTAAGTCGGCATTGTGCCTTTTGTATTTAATTCCGATGAAGTTTCTGTGTTTCATCGTCAATAAGAAGGTCAGAGGGATACAGTAAACCTGAAGTGAAGCATCGGAACCAATAACTAGTGTCACAGGAATGGTTCAATCATAGACAGTAAGAAGAGTCAGTTTTCTTGTGACTTTAGTCGGCATTGTGCCTTTTGTCTTTAATTCCGATGCAATATCTGTGTTTCATCTTCGATAAGAAGGTCAGAGGGATACAGTAAACCTGAAGTGAAGCATCGGCATCTATAACTAGTGTCACAGGAATGGTTCAAAACATAGGCACTATAAAGACTCAGTTTTCTTGTACTTAAGTCGGCATTGAGCCTTTTGTATTTAATTCCGATGCAATTTCTGTGTTTCATCGTCAATAAGAAGGTCAGAGGGATACAGTAAACCTGAAGTGAAGCATCGGAATCTATAATTAGTGTCACATGAATGGTTCAAAACATAGAGATGAAGAAGAGTCATTTTTCTTGTACTTAAGTCGGCATTGTGCCTTTTGTATTTAATTCCGATGCAATTTCTGTGTTTCATCGTCAATAAGAAGGTCAGAGGGATACAGTAAACCTGAAGTGAAGCATCGGAATCTATACCTAGTGTCACAGGAATGGTTCAAAACATAGACAGTAAGAAGACTCAGTTTTCTTGTACTTAAGTCGGCATTGTGCCTTTTGTATTTAATTCCGTTGCAATTTCTGTGTTTCATCGTCAATAAAAAGGTCAGAGGGATATAGTAAACCTGAGGTTAAGCATCGGAATCTATAACTAGTGTCACAGGAATGGTTCAAAACATAGACAGTAAGAAGAGACAGTTTTCTTGTACTTAAGTCGGCATTGTGCCTTTTGTATTTAATTCCGATGAAGTTTCTGTGTTTCATCGTCAATAAGAAGGTCAGAGGGATACAGTAAACCTGAAGTGAAGCATCGGAATCTATACCTAGTGTCACAGGAATGGTTCAAAACATAGGCACTATAGAGACTCAGTTTTCTTGTACTTAAGTCGGCATTGAGCTTTTTGTATTTAATTCCGATGCAATTTCTGTGTTTCATCGTCAATAAGAAGGTCAGAGGAATACAGTAAACCTGAAGTGAAGCATCGGAATCTATAAGTAGTGTCACAGGAATGGTTCAAAACATAGACAGTAAGAAGAGTCAGTTTTCTTGTACTTAGGTCGTCATTGTGCCATTTGTATTTAATACCGATGCAATATCTGTGTTTCATCGTCAATAAGAAGGTCAGAGCGATTCAGCAAACCTAAAGTGAAGCATCGGAATCTATAACTAGTGTCACAGGAATGGTTCAAAACATAGACTGTAAGATGAGTCAGTTTTCCTGTATTTAAGTCGGCGTTGTGCCTTTTGTATTTAACTCCGATGCAATTTCTGTGTTTCATCGTCTATAAGAAGGTCAGAGGAATACAATAAACCTTAAGTGAAGCATCGGAATCTATAACTAGTGTCACACGAATGGTTCAAACAAAGACAGTAAGACGAGTCAGTTTTCCTGTATTTAAGTCGGCGTTGTGCCTTTTGTATTTAACTCCGATGCAATTTCTGTGTTTCATCGTCTATTAGAAGGTCCGAGGGATACAGTAAACCTGACGTGAAGCATCGGAATCTATAACTAGTGTCACAGGAAGGGTTCAAAACGTAGACAGTACGAAGAGTCAGTTTTCTTGTACTTAAGTCGGCATTGTGCCTTTTGTATTTAATTCCGATGCAATGTCTGTGTTTCATCGTCAATAAGAAGGTCAGAGGGATACAGTAAACCTGAAGTGATGCATCGGAATGTATAACTAGTGTCACATGAATAGTTCAAAGCATAGACAGTAAGAAGAGTCAGTTATCTTGTACTTAAGTCGGCATTGTGCCATTTGTATTTAATTCCGATGCAATTTCTGTGTTTCATCGTCAATAAAAAGGTCAGAGGGATACAGTAAACCTGAAGTGAAGCATCGGAATCCATAACTAGTGTCACAGGCATGGTTCAAAACTTAGACAGCAAGAAGAGTCAGTTTTCTTGTACTTAAGTCGGCATTGTGCCTTTTGTACTTAACTCCGATGCAATTTCTGTGTTTCATCGTCAATAAGAAGGTCAGAGGGATACAGTAAACCTGAAGTGAAGCATCGGAATCTATAACTAGTGTCACAGGAATGGTTGAAAACATAGACAGTAAGAACAGTCAGTTTTCTTGCACTTAGGTCGGCATTGTGCCTTTTGTATTTAATTCCGATGCAATTTCAGTGCTTCATCGTCAATAAGAATGTCAGAGGGATACAGAAAAACCTGAAGTGAAGCATCGGAATCTTTAATTAGTGTCACATGAATGGTTCAAAACATAGAGATTAAGAAGAGTCAGTTTTCTTGTACTTAAGTCGGCATTGTGCCTTTTGCATTTAATTCCGATGCAATTTCTGAGTTCCATCGTCAATAAGACGGTCAGAGGGATACAGTAAACCTGAAGTGAAGCATCGAAATCTATAACTACTGTCACAGGAATGGTTCAAAGCATTGACAGTAAGAAGAGTCAGTTTTATTGCACTTAAGTCGGCATTGCGCCTTTTGTATTTAATTCCGATGCAATTTCTGTGTTTCATCGTCAATAAGAAGGTCAGAGGAATACAGTAAACCTGAAGTGAAGCATCGGAATCTATAACTAGTGTCACAGGAATGGTTCAAAACATAGACAGTAAGAAGAGTCACTTTTCTTGTACTTCATTCGGCATTGTGCCTTTTGTATGTAATTCCGATGCAATTTCTGTGTTTCATCGTCCATAAAAAGGTCAGAGGGATACAGTAAACCGGAAGTGAAGGATCGGAATCTATAACTAGTGTCACAGGAATGGTTCAAAACATAGACAGTAAGAAGAGTCAGTTTTCTTGTACTTAAGTCGGCATTGTGCTTTTTGTATTTAATTCCGATGCGATTTCTGCGTTTCATCGTAAATAAGAAGATCAGAGGGATACAGTAAACCTCAAGTGAAGCATCGGAATCTATATCTAGTGTCACAGGAATGGTTCAAAACATAGACAGTAAGAAGAGTCAGTTTTATTACACTTAAGTCGGCATTGTGCCTTTTGTTTTTAATTCCGATGCATTTCTGTGCTTCATCGTCAATAAGAAGGTCAGAGGGAAACAGTAAACCTGAAGTGAAGCATCGGAATCAGTAATTAGTGTCACATGAATGGTTCAAAGCATAGAGAGTTAGAAGAATCAGTTTACTTGTACTTAAGTCGGCATTGTGCCTTTTGTACTTAATTCCGATGCAATTTCTGTGTTTCATCGTCAATAAGAAGGCCAGAGGGATACAGTAAACCTGAAGTGAAGCATCGGAATCTATAACTAGTGTCACAGGAATGGTTCAAAGCATAGACAGTAAGAAGGGTCAGTTTTCTTGTACTTAAGTCGGCATTGTGAACTTTGTCTTTCATTCCGATGCAATTTCTGTGCTTCATCGTCAATAAAAAGGTCAGAGGGATACAGTTAACCAAAAGTGAAGCATCGGAATCTATAACTAGTGTCACATGAATGGTTCAAAACATAGACAGTAAGAAGAGTCAGTTTTCTTGTACTTAAGTCGGCATTGTGCCTTTTGTATTTAATTCCGATGCAATTTCTGTGTTTCATCGTCAATAAGAAGGTGAGAGGGATACAGTAAACCTGAAGTGAAGCATCGGAATCTATACCTAGTGTCACAGGAATGGTTCAAAACATAGACAGTAGAAAGACTCAGTTTTCTTGTACTTAAGTCGGCATTGTGCCTTTTGTATTTAATTCCGTTGCAATTTCTGTGTTTCATCGTCAATAAAAAGGTCAGAGGGATATAGTAAACCTGAGGTTAAGCATCGGATTCTATAACTAGTGTCACAGGAATGGTTCAAAACATAGACAGTAAGAAGAGTCAGTTTTCTTGTACTTAAGTCGGCATTGTGCCATTTGTATTTAATTCCGATGCAATTTCTGTGTTTCATCGTCAATAAGAAGGTCAGAGGGATACAGTAAACCTAAAGTGAAGCATCGGAATCCATAACTAGTGTCACAGACATGGTTCAAAACTTAGACAGCAAGAAGAGTCAGTTTTCTTGTACTTAAGTCGGCATTGTGCCTTTTGTACTTAACTCCGATGAAATTTCTGTGTTTCATCGTCAATAAGAAGGTCAGAGGGATATAGTAAACCTGAATTGAAGCATCGGAATCTATAACTAGTGTCACAGGAATGGTTGAAAACATAGACAGTAAGAAGAGTCAGTTTTCTTGCACTTAAGTCGGCATTGTGCCTTTTGTATTTAATTCCGATGCAATTTCAGTGCTTCATCGTCAATAAGAATGTCAGAGGGATACAGTAAACCTGAAGTGAAGCATCGGAATCCATAATTAGTGTCACATGAATGGTTCAAAACATAGAGATTAAGAAGAGTCAGTTTTCTTGTACTTAAGTCGGCATTGTGCCTTTTGTATTTAATTCCGATGCAATTTCTGTGTTCCATCGTCAATAAGAAGGTCAGAGGGATACAGTAAACCTGAAGTGAAGCATCGGAATCTATAACTAGTGTCACAGGAATGGTTCAAAGCATAGACAGTAAGAAGAGTCAGTTTTATTGCACTTAAGTCGGCATTGCGCCTTTTGTATTTAATTCCGATGCAATTTCTGTGTTTCATCGTCAATAAGAAGGTCAGAGGAATACAGTAAACCTGAAGTGAAGCGTCGGAATCTATAACTAGTGTCACAGGAATGGTTCAAAACATAGACAGTAAGAAGAGTCAGTTTTCTTGTACATAAGTCGGCATTGCGCCTTTTGTATTTAATTCCAATGCAATTTCTGTGTTTCATCGTCCATAAAAAGGTCAGAGGGATAGAGTAAACCGGAAGTGAAATATCGGAATCTATAACTAGTGTCACAGGAATGGTTCAAAACATAGACAGTAAGAAGAGTCAGTTTTCTTGTACTTAAGTCGGCATTGTGCTTTTTGTATTTAATTCCGATGCGATTTCTGCGTTTCATCGTCAATAAGAAGATCAGAGGGATACAGTAAACCTCAAGTGAAGCATCGGAATCTATATCTCGTGTCACAGGAATGGTTCAAAACATAGACAGTAAGAAGAGTCGGTTGTATTACACTTAAGTCGGCATTGTGCCTTTTGTTTTTAATTCCGATGCATTTCTGTGCTTCATCGTCAATAAGAAGGTCAGAGGGATACAGTAAACCTGAAGTGAAGCATCGGAATCTATAACTAGTGTCACAGGAATGGTTCAAAGCATAGACAGTAAGAAGAGTCAGTTTTCTTGTACTTAAGTCGGCATTGTGCCTTTTGTATTTCATTCCGATGCAATTTCTGTGTTTCATCGTCAATAAAAAGGTCAGAGGGATACAGTTAACCCGAAGTGAAGCATCGGAATCTATAACTAGTGTCACATGAATGGTTCAAAACATAGATAGTAAGAAGAGTCAGTTTTCTTGTACTTAAGTCGGCATTGTGCCTTTTGTATTTAATTCCGATGCAATTTCTGTGTTTCATCGTCAATAAGAAGGTCAGAGGGATACAGTAAACCTGAAGTGAAGCATCGTAATCTATAACTAGTGTCACAGGAATGGTTCAAAACATAGACAGTAAGAAGACTCAGCTTTCTTGTACTTAAATCGGCATTGTGCCTTTTGTATTTAATTCCGTTGCAATTTCTGTGTTTCATCGTCAATAAGAAGGTCAGAGGGATACAGTAAACCTGAGGTTAAACATCGGAATCTATAACTAGTGTCACAGGAATGGTTCAAAACATAGACAGTAAGAAGAGTCAGTTTTCTTGTACATAAGTCGGCATTGCGCCTTTTGTATTTAATTCCATTGAAATTTCTGTGTTTCGTCGTCCATAAAGCGGTCAGAGGGATACAGTAAACCGGAAGTGAAGGATCGGAATCTATAACTAGTGTCACAGTAATGGTTCAAAACATAGACAGTAAGAAGAGTCAGTTTTCTTGTACTTAAGTCGGCATTGTGCTTTTTGTATTTAATTCCGATGCGATTTCGGCGTTTCATCGTCAATAAGAAGATCAGAGGGATACAGTAAACCTCAAGTGAAGCATCGGAATCTATATCTAGTGTCACAGGAATGGTTCAAAACATAGACAGAAAGAAGAGTCAGTTTTCTTGTACTTAAGACGGCATTGTGCCTTTTGTATTTAATTCCGATGCAAGTTCTGTGTTTCATCGTCAATAAGAAGGTCAGAGGGATACAGTAAACCTGAAGTGAAGCATCGGAATCTATAACTAGTGTCACAGGAATGGTTCAAAGCATAGACAGTAAGAAGAGTCAGGTTTCTTGTACTTAAGTCGGCATTGTGCCTTTTGTATTTCATTCCGATGCAATATCTGTGATTCATCTTCAATAAGAAGGTCAGAGGGATACAGTAAACCTGAAGTAAAGCATCGGAATCTATAACTAGTGTCACAGGAATGGTTCAAAACATAGACAGTAAGAAGTGTAAGTTTTCTTGTACATAAGCCGGCATTGAGCATTTTGTATTTAATTCCGATGAAATTTCTGTGCTTCATCGTCAATAAAAAGGTCAGAGGGATACAGTAAACCTAAAGTGAAGCATCGGAACCAATAACTAGTGTCACAGGAATGGTTCAATCATAGACAGTAAGAAGAGTCAGTTTTCTTGTGACTTTAGTCGGCATTGTGCCTTTTGTATTTCATTCCGATGCAATATCTGTGATTCATCTTCAATAAGAAGGTCAGAGGGATACAGTAAACCTGAAGTGAAGCATCGGCATCTATAACTAGTGTCAAAGGAATGGTTAAAAACGTAGGCACTATGAAGACTCAGTTTTCCTGTACTTAAGTCGGCATTGAGCCTTTTGTATTTAATTCCGATGCAATTTCTGTGTTTCATCGTCGATAAGAAGGTCAGAGGAATTCAGTAAACCTTAAGTGAAGCATCGGAATCTATAACTAGTGTCACAAGAATGGTTCAAACATAGACAGTAAGAAGAGTCAGTTTTCTTGTACTTAGGTCGTCTTTGTGCCATTTGTATTTAATACCGATGCAATATCTGTGTTTCATCGTCAATAAGAAGGTCAGAGCGATTCAGCAAACCTAAAGTGAAGCATCGGAATCTATAACTAGTGGCACAGGAATGGTTCAAAACATAGACTGTAAGAAGAGTCAGTTTTCCTGTATTTAAGTCGGCGTTGTGCCTTTTGTATTTAACTCCGATGCAATTTCTGTGTTTCATCGTCTATAAGTAGGTCAGAGGAATACAGTAAACCTGAAGTGAAGCATCGGAATCTATAACTAGTGTCACAGGAATGGTTCAAACAAAGGCAGTAAGATGAGTCAGTTTTCTTGTACTTAAGTCGGCATTGTGCCTTTTGTATTTAATTCCGACGCAATTTCTGTGTTTCATCGTCAACAAAAAGGTCAGAGGGATACAGTAAACCTGAAGTGAAGCATCGGAATCTATAACTAGTGTCACAGGAATGGTTCAAAACATAGACAGTAAGAAGAGTTAGTTTTCTAGTTCTTAGGTCGGCATTGTGCCTTTTGTATTTAATTCCGATGCAATTTCTGTGTTTCTTCGTCAATAAGAAGGCCCGAGGGATACAGTAAACCTGAAGTGAAGCATCGGAATCTATAACTAGTGTCACAGGAAGGGTTCAAAACATAGACAGTAAGAAGAGTCAGTTATCTTGTACTTAAGTCGGCATTGTGCCATTTGTATTTAAATCCGATGCAATTTCTGTGTTTCATCGTCAATAAGAAGGTCAGAGGGATACAGTAATCCTGAAGTGAAGCATCGGAATCCATAACTAGTGTCACAGGCATGGTTCAAAACAAAGACAGCAAGAAGAGTCAGTATTCCTGTACTTAAGTCGGCATTGTGCCTTTTGTATTTAATTCCGATGCAATTTCTGTGTTTCATCGTCAATAAGAAGGTCAGAGGGATACAGTAAACCTGAAGTGAAGCATCGGAATCTATACCTAGTGTCACAGGAATGGTTCAAAACATAGACAGTAAGAAGACTCAGTTTTCTTGTACTTAAGTCGGCATTGTGCCTTTTGTATTTAATTCCGTTGCAATTTCTGTGTTTCATCGTCAATAAAAAGGTCAGAGGGATACAGTAAACCTGAGGTTAAGCATCGGAATCTATAACTAGTGTCACAGGAATGGTTCAAACATAGACAGTAAGAAGAGTCAGTTTTCTTGTACTTAAGTCGGCATTGTGCCATTTGTATTTAATTCCGATACAATTTCTGTGTTTCATCGTCAATAAGAAGGTCAGAGGGATACAGTAAACCTGAAGTGAAGCATCGGAACCAATAACTAGTGTCACAGGAATGGTTCAATCATAGACAGTAAGAAGAGTCAGTTTTCTTGTGACTTTAGTCGGCATTGTGCCTTTTGTATTTAATTCCGATGCAATATCTGTGTTTCATCTTAAATAAGAAGGTCAGAGGGATACAGTAAACCTGAAGTGAAGCATCGGCATCTATAACTAGTGTCACAGGAATGGTTCAAAACATAGGCACTATGAAGACTCAGTTTCCTTGTACTTAAGTCGGCATTGAGCCTTTTGTATTTAATTCCGATGCAATTTCTGTGTTTCATCGTCAATAAGAAGGTCAGAGGAATACAGTAAACATGAAGTGAAGCATCGGAATCTATAACTAGTGTCACAGGAATATTTCAAAACTTAGACAGTAAGAAGAGTCAGTTTTCTTGTACTTAGGTCGTCATTGTGCCATTTGTATTTAATACCGATGCAATATCTGTGTTTCATCGTCAATAAGAAGGTCAGAGCGATTCAGCAAACCTAAAGTGAAGCATCGGAATCTATGACTAGTGTCACAGGAATGGTTCAAAACATAGACTGTAAGATGAGTCAGTTTTCCTGTATTTAAGTCGGCGTTGTGCCTTTTGTATTTAACTCCGATGGAATTTCTGTGTTTCATCGTCTATAAGAAGGTCAGAGGAATACAGTAAACCTGAAGTGAAGCATCGGAATCTATAACTAGTGTCACAGTCATGGTTCAAACGAAGACAGTAAGATGAGTCAGTTTTCTTGTACTTAAGTCGGCATTGTGCCTTTTGAATTTAATTCCGATGCAATTTCTGTGTTTCATCGTCAATAAGAAGGTCAGAGGGATACGGTAAACCTGAAGTGAAGCATCGGAATCTATAATTTGTGTCACATGAATGGTTCAAACATAGAGAGTAAGAAGAGTCAGTTTTCATGTACTTAAGTCGGCATTGTGGATTTTGTATTTAATTCCGATGCATTTTCTGTGTTTCATCGTCAATAAGAAAGTCAGAGGGATACAGTAAATTTGAAGTGAAGCGTCGGAATCTATAACTAGTGTCACAGGAATGGTTCAAAACACAGACAGTAAGAAGAGTCAGTTTTCTTGTACTTAAGTCGGCATTGCGCCTTTTGTATTTAATTCCGATGCAATTTCTGTGTTTCATCGTCAACAAAAAGGTCAGAGGGATACAATAAACCTGAAGTGAAGCATCGGAATCTATAAGTAGTGTCACAGGAATGGTTCAAATCATAGACAGTAAGAAGAGATACTTTTCTAGTACTTAAGTCGTGATTGTGCCTTTTGTAGTTAATTCCGATTCAATTTCAGTGTTTCGTCGTCAATAAGAAGGTCCGAGGGATACAGTAAACCTGAAGTGAAGCATCGGAATCTATAACTAGTGTAACAGGAAGGGTTCAAAACATAGACAGTACGAAGAGTCAGTTTTCTTGTACTTAAGTCGCCATTGTGCCTTTTGTATTTAATTCCGATGCAATATCTGTGTTTCATCGTCAATAAGAAGGTCAGAGGGATACAGTAAACCTGAAGTGATGCATCGGAATGTATAACTAGTGTCACATGAATAGTTCAAAACATAGACAGTAAGAAGAGTCTGTTATCTTGTACTTAAGTCGGCATTGTGCCACTTGTATTTAATTCCGATGCAATTTCTGTGTTTCATCGTCAATAAGAAGGTCAGAGGGATACAGTAAACCTGAAGTGAAGCATCGGAATCCATAACTAGTGTCACAGGCATGGTTCAAAACATAGACAGCAAGAAGAGTCAGTTTTCTTGTACTTAAGTAGGCATTGTGCCTTTTGTACTTAACTCCGATGCTATTTCTGTGTTTCATCGTCAATAAGAAGGTCAGAGGGATACAGTAAACCTGAAGTGAAGCATCGGAATCTATAATTAGTGTCACATGAATGGTTCAAAACATAGAGATTAAGAAGAGTCAGTTTTCTTGAACTTAAGTCGGCATTGTGCCTTTTGTATTTAATTCCGATGCAATTTCTGTGTTCCATCGTCAATAAGAAGGTCAGAGGGATACAGTAAACCTGAAGGGAAGCATCGGAATCTATAACTAGTGTCACAGTAATGGTTCAAAACATAGACAGTAAGAAGAGTCAGTTTTCTTGTACATAAGTCGGCATTGCGCCTTTTGTATTTAATTCCATTGAAATTTCTGTGTTTCGTCGTCCATAAAACGGTCAGAGGGATACAGTAAACCGGAAGTGAAGGATCGGAATCTATAACTAGTGTCACAGTAATGGTTCAAAACATAGACAGTAAGAAGAGTCAGTTTTCTTGTACTTAAGTCGGCATTGTGCTTTTTGTATTTAATTCCGATGCGATTTCGGCGTTTCATCGTCAATAAGAATATCAGAGGGATACAGTAAACCTCAAGTGAAGCATCGGAATCTATATCTAGTGTCACAGGAATGGTTCAAAACATAGACAGAAAGAAGAGTCAGTTTTCTTGTACTTAAGACGGCATTGTGCCTTTTGTATTTAATTCCGATGCAAGTTCTGTGTTTCATCGTCAATAAGAAGGTCAGAGGGATACAGTAAACCTGAAGTGAAGCATCGGAATCTATAACTAGTGTCACAGGAATGGTTCAAAGCATAGACAGTAAGAAGAGTCAGGTTTCTTGTACTTAAGTCGGCATTGTGCCTTTTGTATTTCATTCCGATGCAATATCTGTGATTCATCTTCAATAAGAAGGTCAGAGGGATACAGTAAACCTGAAGTAAAGCATCGGAATCTATAACTAGTGTCACAGGAATGGTTCAAAACATAGACAGTAAGAAGTGTAAGTTTTCTTGTACATAAGCCGGCATTGAGCATTTTGTATTTAATTCCGATGAAATTTCTGTGCTTCATCGTCAATAAAAAGGTCAGAGGGATACAGTAAACCTAAAGTGAAGCATCGGAACCAATAACTAGTGTCACAGGAATGGTTCAATCATAGACAGTAAGAAGAGTCAGTTTTCTTGTGACTTTAGTCGGCATTGTGCCTTTTGTATTTCATTCCGATGCAATATCTGTGATTCATCTTCAATAAGAAGGTCAGAGGGATACAGTAAACCTGAAGTGAAGCATCGGCATCTATAACTAGTGTCAAAGGAATGGTTAAAAACGTAGGCACTATGAAGACTCAGTTTTCCTGTACTTAAGTCGGCATTGAGCCTTTTGTATTTAATTCCGATGCAATTTCTGTGTTTCATCGTCGATAAGAAGGTCAGAGGAATTCAGTAAACCTAAAGTGAAGCATCGGAATCTATAACTAGTGTCACAAGAATGGTTCAAACATAGACAGTAAGAAGAGTCAGTTTTCTTGTACTTAGGTCGTCTTTGTGCCATTTGTATTTAATACCGATGCAATATCTGTGTTTCATCGTCAATAAGAAGGTCAGAGCGATTCAGCAAACCTAAAGTGAAGCATCGGAATCTATAACTAGTGTCACAGGAATGGTTCGAAACATAGACTGTAAGAAGAGTCAGTTTTCCTGTATTTAAGTCGGCGTTGTGCCTTTTGTATTTAACTCCGATGCAATTTCTGTGTTTCATCGTCTATAAGTAGGTCAGAGGAATACAGTAAACCTGAAGTGAAGCATCGGAATCTATAACTAGTGTCACAGGAATGGTTCAAACAAAGGCAGTAAGATGAGTCAGTTTTCTTGTACTTAAGTCGGCATTGTGCCTTTTGTATTTAAATCCGATGCAATTTCTGTGTTTCATCGTCAATAAGAAGGTCAGAGGGATACAGTAATCCTGAAGTGAAGCATCGGAATCCATAACTAGTGTCACAGGCATGGTTCAAAACAAAGACAGCAAGAAGAGTCAGTATTCCTGTACTTAAGTCGGCATTGTGCCTTTTGTATTTAATTCCGATGCCATTTCTGTGTTTCATCGTCAATAAGAAGGTCAGAGGGATACAGTAAACCTGAAGTGAAGCATCGGAATCTATACCTAGTGTCACAGGAATGGTACAAAACATAGACAGTAAGAAGACTCAGTTTTCTTGTACTTAAGTCGGCATTGTGCCTTTTGTATTTAATTCCGTTGCAATTTCTGTGTTTCATCGTCAATAAAAAGGTCAGAGGGATACAGTAAACCTGAGGTTAAGCATCGGAATCTATAACTAGTGTCACAGGAATGGTTCAAACATAGACAGTAAGAAGAGTCAGTTTTCTTGTACTTAAGTCGGCATTGTGCCTTTTGTATTTAATTCCGATACAATTTCTGTGTTTCATCGTCAATAAGAAGGTCAGAGGGATACAGTAAACCTGAAGTGAAGCATCGGCATCTATAACTAGTGTCACAGGAATGGTTCAAAACATAGGCACTATGAAGACTCAGTTTCCTTGTACTTAAGTCGGCATTGAGCCTTTTGTATTTAATTCCGATGCAATTTCTGTGTTTCATCGTCAATAAGAAGGTCAGAGGAATACAGTAAACATGAAGTGAAGCATCGGAATCTATAACTAGTGTCACAGGAATATTTCAAAACTTAGACAGTAAGAAGAGTCAGTTTTCTTGTACTTAGGTCGTCATTGTGCCATTTGTATTTAATACCGATGCAATATCTGTGTTTCATCGTCAATAAGAAGGTCAGAGCGATTCAGCAAACCTAAAGTGAAGCATCGGAATCTATGACTAGTGTCACAGGAATGGTTCAAAACATAGACTGTAAGATGAGTCAGTTTTCCTGTATTTAAGTCGGCGTTGTGCCTTTTGTATTTAACTCCGATGGAATTTCTGTGTTTCATCGTCTATAAGAAGGTCAGAGGAATACAGTAAACCTGAAGTGAAGCATCGGAATCTATAACTAGTGTCACAGTCATGGTTCAAACGAAGACAGTAAGATGAGTCAGTTTTCTTGTACTTAAGTCGGCATTGTGCCTTTTGAATTTAATTCCGATGCAATTTCTGTGTTTCATCGTCAATAAGAAGGTCAGAGGGATACGGTAAACCTGAAGTGAAGCATCGGAATCTATAATTTGTGTCACATGAATGGTTCAAACATAGAGAGTAAGAAGAGTCAGTTTTCATGTACTTAAGTCGGCATTGTGGATTTTGTATTTAATTCCGATGCATTTTCTGTGTTTCATCGTCAGTAAGAAAGTCAGAGGGATACAGTAAATTTGAAGTGAAGCGTCGGAATCTATAACTAGTGTCACAGGAATGGTTCAAAACACAGACAGTAAGAAGAGTCAGTTTTCTTGTACTTAAGTCGGCATTGCGCCTTTTGTATTTAATTCCGATGCAATTTCTGTGTTTCATCGTCAACAAAAGGGTCAGAGGGATACAATAAACCTGAAGTGAAGCATCGGAATCTATAAGTAGTGTCACAGGAATGGTTCAAATCATAGACAGTAAGAAGAGATAGTTTTCTAGTACTTAAGTCGTGATTGTGCCTTTTGTAGTTAATTCCGATTCAATTTCAGTGTTTCGTCGTCAATAAGAAGGTCCGAGGGATACAGTAAACCTGAAGTGAAGCATCGGAATCTATAACTAGTGTAACAGGAAGGGTTCAAAACATAGACAGTACGAAGAGTCAGTTTTCTTGTACTTAAGTCGCCATTGTGCCTTTTGTATTTAATTCCGATGCAATATCTGTGTTTCATCGTCAATAAGAAGGTCAGAGGGAACAGTAAACCTGAAGTGATGCATCGGAATGTATAACTAGTGTCACATGAATAGTTCAAAACATAGACAGTAAGAAGAGTCTGTTATCTTGTACTTAAGTCGGCATTGTGCCACTTGTATTTAATTCCGATGCAATTTCTGTGTTTCATCGTCAATAAGAAGGTCAGAGGGATACAGTAAACCTGAAGTGAAGCATCGGAATCCATAACTAGTGTCACAGGCATGGTTCAAAACATAGACAGCAAGAAGAGTAAGTTTTCTTGTACTTAAGTCGGCATTGTGCCTTTTGTACTTAACTCCGATGCTATTTCTGTGTTTCATCGTCAATAAGAAGGTCAGAGGGATACAGTAAACCTGAAGTGAAGCATCGGAATCTATAATAAGTGTCACATGAATGGTTCAAAACATAGAGATTAAGAAGAGTCAGTTTTCTTGAACTTAAGTCGGCATTGTGCCTTTTGTATTTAATTCCGATGCAATTTCTGTGTTCCATCGTCAATAAGAAGGTCAGAGGGATACAGTAAACCTGAAGTGAAGCATCGGAATCTATAACTAGTGTCACAGGAATGGTTCAAAGCATAGACAGTAAGAAGAGTCAGGTTTCTTGTACTTAAGTCGGCATTGTGCCTTTTGTATTTAATTCCGATGCAATATCTGTGTTTCATCTTCAATAAGAAGGTCAGAGGGATACAGTAAACCTGAAGTAAAGCATCGGAATCTATAACTAGTGTCACAGGAATGGTTCAAAACATAGACAGTAAGAAGAGTCAGTTTTCTTGTACATAAGCCGGCATTGTGCATTTTGTATTTAATTCCGATGAAATTTCTGTGCTTCATCGTCAATAAGAAGGTCAGAGGGATACAGTAAACCTGAAGTGAAGCTTCGGAACCAATAACTAGTGTCACAGGAATGGTTCAATCATAGACAGTAAGAAGAGTCAGTTTTCTTGTGACTTTAGTCGGCATTGTGCCTTTTGTATTTAATTCCGATGCAATATCTGTGTTTCATCTTCAATAAGAAGGTCAGAGGGATACAGTAAACCTGAAGTGAAGCATCGGCATCTATAAGTAGTGTCACAGGAATGGTTCAAAACATAGGCACTATGAAGACTCAGTTTTCCTGTACTTAAGTCGGCATTGAGCCTTTTGTATTTAATTCCGATGCAATTTCTGTGTTTCATCGCCAATAAGAAGGTCAGAGGAATACAGTAAACCTGAAGTGAAGCATCGGAATCTATAACTAGTGTCACAGGAATGGTTCAAAACACAGACAGTAAGAAGAGTCAGTTGTCTTGTACTTAGGTCGTCTTTGTGCCATTAGTATTTAATACCGATGCAATATCTGTGTTTCATCATCAATAAGAAGGTCAGAGCGATTCAGTAAACCTAAAGTGAAGCATCGGAATCTATAACTAGTGTCACAGGAATGGTTCAAAGCATAGACTGTAAGAAGAGTCAGTATTCCTGTATTTAAGTCGGCGTTGTGCCTTTTGTATTTAACTCCGATGCAATTTCTGTGTTTCATCGTCTATAAGAAGGTCAGAGGAATACAGTAAACCTGAAGTGAAGCATCGGAATCTATAACTAGTGTCACAGGAATGGTTCAAACAAAGACAGTAAGATGAGTCAGTTTTCTTGTACTTAAGTCGCCATTGTGCATTTTGAATTTAATTCCGATGCAATTTCTGTGTTTCATCGTCAATAAGAAGGTCAGAGGGATACAGTGAACCTGAAGTGAAGCATCGGAGTCTATAATTTGTGTCACATGAATGGTTCAAAACATAGAGAGTAAGAAGAGTCAGTTTTCTTGTACTTAAGTCGGCATTGTGAATTTTGTATTTAATTCCGATGCAATTTCTGTGTTTCATCGTCAATAAGAAAGTTAGAGGGATACAGTAAATTTGAAGTGAAGCGTCGGAATCTGTAACTAGTGTCACAGGAATGGTTCAAAGCATAGACAGTAAGAAGAGTCAGTTTTCTTGTACTTAAGTCGGCATTGCGCCTTTTCTATTTAATTCCGATGCAATTTCTGAGTTTCATCGTCAACAAAAAGGTCAGAGGGATACAGTAAAACTGAAGTGAAGCATCGGAATCTATAACTAGTGTCACAGGAATGGTTCAAACATATACAGTAAGAAGAGTTAGTTTTCTAGTACTTAAGTCGGCATTGTGCCTTTTGTATTTAATCCCGATGCAATTTCTGTGTTTCATCGTCAATAAGAATGTCCGAGGGATACAGTAAACCTGAAGTGAAGCATCAGAATCTATAACTAGTGTCACAGGAAGGGTTCAAAACATAGACAGTACGAAGAGTCAGTTTTCTTGTACTTAAGTCGGCATAGTGCCTTTTGTATTTAATTCCGATGCAATATCTGTGTTTCATCGTCAATAAGAAGGTCAGAGGGATACAGTAAACCTGAAGTGAAGCATCGGAATGTATAACTAGTGACACATGAATAGTTCAAAACATAGACAGTAAGAAGAGTCAGTTATCTTGTACTTAAGACGGCATTGTGCCATTTGTATTTAATTCCGATGCAATTTCTGTGTTTCATCGTCAATAAGAAGGTCAGAGGGATACAGTAAACCTGAAGTGAAGCATCGGAATCCATAACTAGTCTCACAGGCATGGTTCAAAACATAGACAGCAAGAAGTGTCAGTTTTCTTGTACTTAAGTCGGCATTGTGCCTTTTGTACTTAACTCCGATGCAATTTCTGTGTTTCATCGTCAATAAGAAGGTCAGAGGGATACAGTAAACCTGAATTGAAGCATCAGAATCTATAACTAGTGTCACAGGAATGGTTGAAAACATAGACAGTGAGAAGAGTCAGTTTTCTTGCACTTAAGTCGGCATTGTGCCTTTTGTATTCAATTCCGATGCAATTTCTGTGCTTCATCGTCAATAAGAATGTCAGAGGGATACAGTAAACCTGAAGTGAAGCATCGGAATCTATAATTAGTGTCACATGAATGGTTCAAAACATAGAGATTAAGAAGAGTCAGTTTTCTTGTACTTAAGTCGGCATTGTGCCTTTTGTATTTAATTCCGATGCAATTTCTGTGTTTCATCGTCAATAAGAAGGTCAGAGGGATACAGTAAACCTGAAGTGAAGCATCGGAATCTAGAACTAGTGTCACATGAATGGTTCAAAGCATAGACAGTAAGAAGAGTCAGTTTTATTGCACTTAAGTCGGCATTGCGCCTTTTGTATTTAATTCCAATGCAATTTATGTGCTTCATCGTCAATAAGAAGGTCAGAGGGATACAGTAAACCTGAAGTGAAGCATCGGAATCTATAACTAGTGTCACAGGAATGGTTCAAAGCATAGACAGTAAGAAGAGTCAGGTTTCTTGTACTTAAGTCGGCATTGTGCCTTTTGTATTTAATTCCGATGCAATATCTGTGTTTCATCTTCAATAAGAAGGTCAGAGGGATACAGTAAACCTGAAGTATAGCATCGGAATCTATAACTAGTGTCACAGGAATGGTTCAAAACATAGACAGTAAGAAGAGTCAGTTTTCTTGTACATAAGCCGGCATTGTGCATTTTGTATTTAATTCCGATGAAATATCTGTGTTTCATCGTCAATAAGAAGGTCAGAGGGATACAGTAAACCTGAAGTGAAGCTTTGGAACCAATAACTAGTGTCACAGGAATGGTTCATTCATAGACAGTAAGAAGAGTCAGTTTTCTTGTGACTTTAGTCGGCATTGTGCCTTTTGTATTTAATTCCGATGCAATATCTGTGTTTCATCTTCAATAAGAAGGTCAGAGGGATACAGTAAACCTGAAGTGAAGCATCGGCATCTATAAGTAGTGTCACAGGAATGGTTCAAAACATAGGCACTATGAAGACTCAGTTTTCCTGTACTTAAGTCGGCATTGAGCCTTTTGTATTTAATTCCGATGCAATTTCTGTGTTTCATCGCCAATAAGAAGGTCAGAGGAATACAGTAAACCTGAAGTGAAGCATCGGAATCTATAACTAGTGTCACAGGAATGGTTCAAAACACAGACAGTAAGAAGAGTCAGTTGTCTTGTACTTAGGTCGTCTTTGTGCCATTTGTATTTAATACCGATGCAATATCTGTGTTTCATCATCAATAAGAAGGTCAGAGCGATTCAGTAAACCTAAAGTGAAGCATCGGAATCTATAACTAGTGTCACAGGAATGGTTCAAAGCATAGACTGTAAGAAGAGTCAGTTTTCCTGTATTTAAGTCGGCGTTGTGCCTTTTGTATTTAACTCCGATGCAATTTCTGTGTTTCATCGTCTATAAGAAGGTCAGAGGAATACAGTAAACCTGAAGTGAAGCATCGGAATCTATAACTAGTGTCACAGGAATGGTTCAAACAAAGACAGTAAGATGAGTCAGTTTTCTTGTACTTAAGTCGCCATTGTGCCTTTTGAATTTAATTCCGATGCAATTTCTGTGTTTCATCGTCAATAAGAAGGTCAGAGGGATACAGTGAACCTGAAGTGAAGCATCGGAATCTATAATTTGTGTCACATGAATGGTTCAAAACATAGAGAGTAAGAAGAGTCAGTTTTCTTGTACTTAAGTCGGCATTGTGAATTTTGTATTTAATTCCGATGCAATTTCTGTGTTTCATCGTCAATAAGAAAGTTAGAGGGATACAGTAAATTTGAAGTGAAGCGTCGGAATCTGTAACTAGTGTCACAGGAATGGTTCAAAGCATAGACAGTAAGAAGAGTCAGTTTTCTTGTACTTAAGTCGGCATTGCGCCTTTTCTATTTAATTCCGATGCAATTTCTGAGTTTCATCGTCAACAAAAAGGTCAGAGGGATACAGTAAAACTGAAGTGAAGCATCGGAATCTATAACTAGTGTCACAGGAATGGTTCAAACATATACAGTAAGAAGAGTTAGTTTTCCAGTACTTAAGTCGGCATTGTGCCTTTTGTATTTAATCCCGATGCAATATCTGTGTTTCATCGTCAATAAGAATGTCCGAGGGATACAGTAAACCTGAAGTGAAGAATCGGAATCTATAACTAGTGTCACAGGAAGGGTTCAAAACATAGACAGTACGAAGAGTCAGTTTTCTTGTACTTAAGTCGGCATAGTGCCTTTTGTATTTAATTCCGATGCAATATCTGTGTTTCATCGTCAATAAGAAGGTCAGAGGGATACAGTAAACCTGAAGTGAAGCATCGGAATGTATAACTAGTGACACATGAATAGTTCAAAACATAGACAGTAAGAAGAGTCAGTTATCTTGTACTTATGACGGCATTGTGCCATTTGTATTTAATTCCGATGCAATTTCTGTGTTTCATCGTCAATAAGAAGGTCAGAGGGATACAGTAAACCTGAAGTGAAGCATCGGAATCCATAACTAGTGTCACAGGCATGGTTCAAAACATAGACAGCAAGAAGTGTCAGTTTTCTTGTACTTAAGTCGGCATTGTGCCTTTTGTACTTAACTCCGATGCAATTTCTGTGTTTCATCGTCAATAAGAAGGTCAGAGGGATACAGTAAACCTGAATTGAAGCATCAGAATCTATAATTAGTGTCACAGGAATGGTTGAAAACATAGACAGTGAGAAGAGTCAGCTTTCTTGCACTTAATTCGGCATTGTGCCTTTTGTATTCAATTCCGATGCAATTTCTGTGCTTCATCGTCAATAAGAATGTCAGAGGGATACAGTAAACCTGAAGTGAAGCATCGGAATCTATAATTAGTGTCACATGAATGGTTCAAAACATAGAGATTAAGAAGAGTCAGTTTTCTTGTACTTAAGTCGGCATTGTGCCTTTTGTATTTAATTCCGATGCAATTTCTGTGTTTCATCGTCAATAAGAAGGTCAGAGGGATACAGTAAACCTGATGTGAAGCATCGGAATCTAGAACTAGTGTCACAGGAATGGTTCAAAGCATAGACAGTAAGAAGAGTCAGTTTTATTGCACTTAAGTCGGCATTGCGCCTTTTGTATTTAATTCCAATGCAATTTATGTGCTTCATCGTCAATAAGAAGGTCAGAGGGATACAGTAAACCTGAAGTGAAGCATCGGAATCTATAATTAGTGTCACATGAATGGTTCAAACATAGAGAGTAAGAAGAGTCAGTTTTCTTGTACTTAAGTCGGCATTGTGCCTTTTGTTTTTAATTCCGATGCAATTTCTGTGTTTCATCGTCAATAAGAAGGTCAGAGGGATACAGTAAACCTGAAGTGAAGCATCGGAATCTATAACTAGAGTCACAGGAATGGTTAAAAACATAGACAGTAAGAAGAGTCAGTTTTCTTGTACTTAAGTCGGCATTGTGCCTTTTGTATTTAATTCCGATGAAATTTCTGTGTTTCATCGTCAATAAGAAGGTCAGAGGGACACAGTAAACCTGAAGTGAAGCATCGTAACCAATTACTAGTGTCACAGGAATGGTTCAATCATAGACTGTAAGAAGAGTCAGTTTTCTTGTGACTTTAGTCGGCATTGTGCCTTTTGTATTTAATTCCGATGCAATATCTGTGTTTCATCTTCAATAAGAAGGTCAGAGGGATACAGTAAACCTGAAGTGAAGCATCGGCATCTATAACTAGTGTCACAGGAATGGTTCAAAACATAGGCACTATGAAGACTCAGTTTTCTTGTACTTATGTCGGCATTGAGCCTTTTGTATTTAATTCCGATGCAATTTCTGTGTTTCATCGTCAATAAGAAGGTCAGAGGAATACAGTAAACCTGAAGTGAAGCATCGTAATCTTTAACTAGTGTTACAGGAATGGTTCAAAACATAGACAGTAAGAAGAGTCAGTTTTCTTGTACTTAGGTCGTCATTGTGCCATTTGTATTTAATACCGATGCAATATCTGTGTTTCATCGTCAATAAGAAGGTCAGAGCGATTCAGCAAACCTAAAGTGAAGCATCGGAATCCATAACTTGTGTCACAGGAATGGTTCAAAACATAGACTGTAAGAAGAGTCAGTTTTCCTGTATTTAAGTCGGCGTTGTGCCTTTTGTATTTAACTCCGATGCAATTTCTGTGTTTCATCGTCAACAAAAAGGTCAGAGGGATACAGTAAACCTGAAGTGAAGCATCGGAAACTATAACTAGTGTCACAGGAATGGTTCAAATCATAAACAGTAAGATGAGTTAGTTTTCTAGTACTTAACGGCATTGTGCCTTTTGTATTTAATTCCGATGCAATATCTGTGTTTCATCGTCAATAAGAAGGTCAGAGGGATACAGTAAACCTGAAGTGAAGCAACGGAATGTATAACTAGTGTCACATGAATAGTTCAAAACATAGACAGTAAGAAGAGTCAGTTATCTTGTACTTAAGTCGGCATTGTGCCATTTGTGTTTAATTCCGATGCAATTTCTGTGTTTCATCGTCAATAAGAAGGTCAGAGGGATACAGTAAACCTGAAGTGAAGCATCGGAATCCATAACTAGTGTCACAGGCATGGTTCAAAACATAGACAGCAAGAAGAGTCAGTTTTCTTGTACTTAAGTCGGCATTGTGCCTTTTGTGCTTAACTCCGATGCAATTTCTGTGTTTCATCGTCAACAAGAAGGTCAGAGGGATACAGTAAACCTGAAGTGAAGCATCGGAATCTATACCTAGTGTCACAGGAATGGTTCAAAACATAGACAGTAAGAAGACTCAGTTTTCTTGTACTTAAGTCGGCATTGTGCCTTTTGTTTTTAATTCCGATGCAATTTCTGTGTTTCATCGTCAATAAGAAGGTCAGAGGGATACAGTAAACCTGAAGTGAAGCATCGGAATCTATAAATAGTGTCACAGGAATGGTTCAAAGCATAGACAGTAAGAAGAGTCAGTTTTCTTGTACTTAAGTCGGCATTGTGCCTTTTGTATTTCATTCAGATGCAATTTCTGTGTTTCATCGTCAATAAAAAGGTCAGAGGGATACAGTAAACCCGAAGTGAAGCATCGGAATCTATAACTAGTGTCACATGAATGGTTCAAAACATAGACACTAAGAAGAGTCAGTTTTCTTGTACATAAGTCGGCATTGTGCTTTTTGTATTTAATTACGATGCAATTTCTGTGTTTCATCGTCAATAAGAAGGTCAGAGGGATACAGTAAACCTGAAGTGAAGCATCGGAATCTATACCTAGTGTCACAGGAATGGTTCAAAACATAGACAGTAAGAAGAGTCAGTTTTCTTGTACTTAAGTCGGCATTGTGCCTTTTGTATTTAATTCCGATGCAATTTCTTTGTTTCATCGTCAGTAAGAAGGTCAGAGGGATACAGTAAACCTGAAGTGAAGCATCGGAATCTATACCTAGTGTCACAGGAATGGTTCAAAACATAGACAGTAAGAAGACTCAGTTTTCTTGTACTTAAGTCGGCATTGTGCCTTTTGTATTTAATTCCGTTGCAATTTCTGTGTTTCATCGTCAATAAAAAGGTCAGAGGGATACAGTAAACCTGAGGTTAAGCATCGGAATCTATAACTAGTGTCACAGGAATGGTTCAAAACATAGACAGTAAGAAGAGTCAGTTTTCTTGTACTTAAGTCGGCATTGTGAATTTTTTATTTAATTCCGATGAAATTTCTGTGTTTCATCGTCAATAAGAAGGTCAGAGGGATACAGTAAACCTGAAGTGAAGCATCGGAACCAATAACTAGTGTCACAGGAATGGTTCAAACATAGACAGTAAGAAGAGTCAGTTTTCTTGTGACTTTAGTCGGCATTGTGCCTTTTGTATTTCATTCCGATGCAATATCTGTGTTTCATCTTCAATAAGAAGGTCAGAGGGATACAGTAAACCTGAAGTGAAGCATCGGCATCTATAACTAGTGTCACAGGAATGGTTCAAAACATAGGCACTATGAAGACTCAGTCTTCTTGTACTTATGTCGGCATTGAGCCTTTTGTATTTAATTCCGATGCAATTTCTGTGTTTCATCGTCAATAAGAAGGTCAGAGGAATACAGTAAACCTGAAGTGAAGCATCGGAATCTATAACTAGTGTAACAGGAATGGTTCAAAACATAGACAGTAGGAAGAGTCAGTTTTCTTGTACTTAGGTCGTCATTGTGCCATTTGTATTTAATACCGATGCAATATCTGTGTTTCATCGTCAATAAGAAGGTCAGAGCGATTCAACAAACCTAAAGTGAAGCATCGGAATCTATAACTAGTGTCACAGGAATGGTTCAAAACATAGACTGTAAGAAGAGTCAGTTTTCCTGTATTTAAGTCGGCGTTGTGCCTTTTGTATTTAACTCCGATGCAATTTCTGTGTTTCATCGTCTATAAGAAGGTCAGAGGGATACAGTAAACCTGAAGTGAAGCATCGGAACCAATTACTAGTGTCACAGGAATGGTTCAATCATAGACAGTAATAAGAGTCAGTTTTCTTGTGACTTTAGTCGGCATTGTGCCTTTTGTATTTAATTCCGATGCAATATCTGTGTTTTATCTTCAATAAGAAGGTCAGAGGGATACAGTAAACCTGAAGTGAAGCATCGGCATCTATAACTAGTGTCACAGGATTGGCTCAAAACATAGGCACTATGAAGACTCAGTTTTCTTGTACTTATGCCGGCATTGAGCCTTTTGTATTTAATTCCGATGCAATTTCTGTGTTTCATCGACAATAAGAAGGTCAGAGGGATACAGTGAACCTGAAGTGAAGCATCGGAATCTATAATTTGTGTCACATGAATGGTTCAAAACATAGAGAGTAAGAAGAGTCAGTTTTCTTGTACTTAAGTCGGCATTGTGAATTTTGTATTTAATTCCGATGCAATTTCTGTGTTTCATCGTCAATAAGAAAGTTAGAGGGATACAGTAAATTTGAAGTGAAGCGTCGGAATCTGTAACTAGTGTCACAGGAATGGTTCAAAGCATAGACAGTAAGAAGAGTCAGTTTTCTTGTACTTAAGTCGGCATTGCGCCTTTTCTATTTAATTCCGATGCAATTTCTGAGTTTCATCGTCAACAAAAAGGTCAGAGGGATACAGTAAAACTGAAGTGAAGCATCGGAATCTATAACTAGTGTCACAGGAATGGTTCAAACATATACAGTAAGAAGAGTTAGTTTTCCAGTACTTAAGTCGGCATTGTGCCTTTTGTATTTAATCCCGATGCAATTTCTGTGTTTCATCGTCAATAAGAATGTCCGAGGGATACAGTAAACCTGAAGTGAAGAATCGGAATCTATAACTAGTGTCACAGGAAGGGTTCAAAACATAGACAGTACGAAGAGTCAGTTTTCTTGTACTTAAGTCGGCATAGTGCCTTTTGTATTTAATTCCGATGCAATATCTGTGTTTCATCGTCAATAAGAAGGTCAGAGGGATACAGTAAACCTGAAGTGAAGCATCGGAATGTATAACTAGTGACACATGAATAGTTCAAAACATAGACAGTAAGAAGAGTCAGTTATCTTGTACTTATGACGGCATTGTGCCATTTGTATTTAATTCCGATGCAATTTCTGTGTTTCATCGTCAATAAGAAGGTCAGAGGGATACAGTAAACCTGAAGTGAAGCATCGGAATCCATAACTAGTGTCACAGGCATGGTTCAAAACATAGACAGCAAGAAGTGTCAGTTTTCTTGTACTTAAGTCGGCATTGTGCCTTTTGTACTTAACTCCGATGCAATTTCTGTGTTTCATCGTCAATAAGAAGGTCAGAGGGATACAGTAAACCTGAATTGAAGCATCAGAATCTATAACTAGTGTCACAGGAATGGTTGAAAACATAGACAGTGAGAAGAGTCAGCTTTCTTGCACTTAATTCGGCATTGTGCCTTTTGTATTCAATTCCGATGCAATTTCTGTGCTTCATCGTCAATAAGAATGTCAGAGGGATACAGTAAACCTGAAGTGAAGCATCGGAATCTATAATTAGTGTCACATGAATGGTTCAAAACATAGAGATTAAGAAGAGTCAGTTTTCTTGTACTTAAGTCGGCATTGTGCCTTTTGTATTTAATTCCGATGCAATTTCTGTGTTTCATCGTCAATAAGAAGGTCAGAGGGATACAGTAAACCTGATGTGAAGCATCGGAATCTAGAACTAGTGTCACAGGAATGGTTCAAAGCATAGACAGTAAGAAGAGTCAGTTTTATTGCACTTAAGTCGGCATTGCGCCTTTTGTATTTAATTCCAATGCAATTTATGTGCTTCATCGTCAATAAAAAGGTCAGAGGGATACAGTAAACCTGAAGTGAAGCATCGGAATCTATAATTAGTGTCACATGAATGGTTCAAACATAGAGAGTAAGAAGAGTCAGTTTTCTTGTACTTAAGTCGGCATTGTGCCTTTTGTTTTTAATTCCGATGCAATTTCTGTGTTTCATCGTCAATAAGAAGGTCAGAGGGATACAGTAAACCTGAAGTGAAGCATCGGAATCTATAACTAGAGTCACAGGAATGGTTAAAAACATAGACAGTAAGAAGAGTCAGTTTTCTTGTACTTAAGTCGGCATTGTGCCTTTTGTATTTAATTCCGATGAAATTTCTGTGTTTCATCGTCAATAAGAAGGTCAGAGGGATACAGTAAACCTGAAGTGAAGCATCGTAACCAATTACTAGTGTCACAGGAATGGTTCAATCATAGACTGTAAGAAGAGTCAGTTTTCTTGTGACTTTAGTCGGCATTGTGCCTTTTGTATTTAATTCCGATGCAATATCTGTGTTTCATCTTCAATAAGAAGGTCAGAGGGATACAGTAAACCTGAAGTGAAGCATCGGCATCTATAACTAGTGTCACAGGAATGGTTCAAAACATAGGCACTATGAAGACTCAGTTTTCTTGTACTTATGTCGGCATTGAGCCTTTTGTATTTAATTCCGATGCAATTTCTGTGTTTCATCGTCAATAAAAAGGTCAGAGGGATACAGTAAACCCGAAGTGAAGCATCGGAATCTATAACTAGTGTCACATGAATGGTTCAAAACATAGACACTAAGAAGAGTCAGTTTTCTTGTACATAAGTCGGCATTGTGCTTTTTGTATTTAATTACGATGCAATTTCTGTGTTTCATCGTCAATAAGAAGGTCAGAGGGATACAGTAAACCTGAAGTGAAGCATCGGAATCTATACCTAGTGTCACAGGAATGGTTCAAAACATAGACAGTAAGAAGAGTCAGTTTTCTTGTACTTAAGTCGGCATTGTGCCTTTTGTATTTAATTCCGATGCAATTTCTTTGTTTCATCGTCAGTAAGAAGGTCAGAGGGATACAGTAAACCTGAAGTGAAGCATCGGAATCTATACCTAGTGTCACAGGAATGGTTCAAAACATAGACAGTAAGAAGACTCAGTTTTCTTGTACTTAAGTCGGCATTGTGCCTTTTGTATTTAATTCCGTTGCAATTTCTGTGTTTCATCGTCAATAAAAAGGTCAGAGGGATACAGTAAACCTGAGGTTAAGCATCGGAATCTATAACTAGTGTCACAGGAATGGTTCAAAACATAGACAGTAAGAAGAGTCAGTTTTCTTGTACTTAAGTCGGCATTGTGAATTTTTTATTTAATTCCGATGAAATTTCTGTGTTTCATCGTCAATAAGAAGGTCAGAGGGATACAGTAAACCTGAAGTGAAGCATCGGAACCAATAACTAGTGTCACAGGAATGGTTCAAACATAGACAGTAAGAAGAGTCAGTTTTCTTGTGACTTTAGTCGGCATTGTGCCTTTTGTATTTCATTCCGATGCAATATCTGTGTTTCATCTTCAATAAGAAGGTCAGAGGGATACAGTAAACCTGAAGTGAAGCATCGGCATCTATAACTAGTGTCACAGGAATGGTTCAAAACATAGGCACTATGAAGACTCAGTCTTCTTGTACTTATGTCGGCATTGAGCCTTTTGTATTTAATTCCGATGCAATTTCTGTGTTTCATCGTCAATAAGAAGGTCAGAGGAATACAGTAAACCTGAAGTGAAGCATCGGAATCTATAACTAGTGTAACAGGAATGGTTCAAAACATAGACAGTAGGAAGAGTCAGTTTTCTTGTACTTAGGTCGTCATTGTGCCATTTGTATTTAATACCGATGCAATATCTGTGTTTCATCGTCAATAAGAAGGTCAGAGCGATTCAACAAACCTAAAGTGAAGCATCGGAATCTATAACTAGTGTCACAGGAATGGTTCAAAACATAGACTGTAAGAAGAGTCAGTTTTCCTGTATTTAAGTCGGCGTTGTGCCTTTTGTATTTAACTCCGATGCAATTTCTGTGTTTCATCGTCTATAAGAAGGTCAGAGGGATACAGTAAACCTGAAGTGAAGCATCGGAACCAATTACTAGTGTCACAGGAATGGTTCAATCATAGACAGTAATAAGAGTCAGTTTTCTTGTGACTTTAGTCGGCATTGTGCCTTTTGTATTTAATTCCGATGCAATATCTGTGTTTTATCTTCAATAAGAAGGTCAGAGGGATACAGTAAACCTGAAGTGAAGCATCGGCATCTATAACTAGTGTCACAGGATTGGCTCAAAACATAGGCACTATGAAGACTCAGTTTTCTTGTACTTATGCCGGCATTGAGCCTTTTGTATTTAATTCCGATGCAATTTCTGTGTTTCATCGACAATAAGAAGGTCAGAGGGATACAGTGAACCTGAAGTGAAGCATCGGAATCTATAATTTGTGTCACATGAATGGTTCAAAACATAGAGAGTAAGAAGAGTCAGTTTTCTTGTACTTAAGTCGGCATTGTGAATTTTGTATTTAATTCCGATGCAATTTCTGTGTTTCATCGTCAATAAGAAAGTTAGAGGGATACAGTAAATTTGAAGTGAAGCGTCGGAATCTGTAACTAGTGTCACAGGAATGGTTCAAAGCATAGACAGTAAGAAGAGTCAGTTTTCTTGTACTTAAGTCGGCATTGCGCCTTTTCTATTTAATTCCGATGCAATTTCTGAGTTTCATCGTCAACAAAAAGGTCAGAGGGATACAGTAAAACTGAAGTGAAGCATCGGAATCTATAACTAGTGTCACAGGAATGGTTCAAACATATACAGTAAGAAGAGTTAGTTTTCCAGTACTTAAGTCGGCATTGTGCCTTTTGTATTTAATCCCGATGCAATTTCTGTGTTTCATCGTCAATAAGAATGTCCGAGGGATACAGTAAACCTGAAGTGAAGAATCGGAATCTATAACTAGTGTCACAGGAAGGGTTCAAAACATAGACAGTACGAAGAGTCAGTTTTCTTGTACTTAAGTCGGCATAGTGCCTTTTGTATTTAATTCCGATGCAATATCTGTGTTTCATCGTCAATAAGAAGGTCAGAGGGATACAGTAAACCTGAAGTGAAGCATCGGAATGTATAACTAGTGACACATGAATAGTTCAAAACATAGACAGTAAGAAGAGTCAGTTATCTTGTACTTATGACGGCATTGTGCCATTTGTATTTAATTCCGATGCAATTTCTGTGTTTCATCGTCAATAAGAAGGTCAGAGGGATACAGTAAACCTGAAGTGAAGCATCGGAATCCATAACTAGTGTCACAGGCATGGTTCAAAACATAGACAGCAAGAAGTGTCAGTTTTCTTGTACTTAAGTCGGCATTGTGCCTTTTGTACTTAACTCCGATGCAATTTCTGTGTTTCATCGTCAATAAGAAGGTCAGAGGGATACAGTAAACCTGAATTGAAGCATCAGAATCTATAACTAGTGTCACAGGAATGGTTGAAAACATAGACAGTGAGAAGAGTCAGCTTTCTTGCACTTAATTCGGCATTGTGCCTTTTGTATTCAATTCCGATGCAATTTCTGTGCTTCATCGTCAATAAGAATGTCAGAGGGATACAGTAAACCTGAAGTGAAGCATCGGAATCTATAATTAGTGTCACATGAATGGTTCAAAACATAGAGATTAAGAAGAGTCAGTTTTCTTGTACTTAAGTCGGCATTGTGCCTTTTGTATTTAATTCCGATGCAATTTCTGTGTTTCATCGTCAATAAGAAGGTCAGAGGGATACAGTAAACCTGATGTGAAGCATCGGAATCTAGAACTAGTGTCACAGGAATGGTTCAAAGCATAGACAGTAAGAAGAGTCAGTTTTATTGCACTTAAGTCGGCATTGCGCCTTTTGTATTTAATTCCAATGCAATTTATGTGCTTCATCGTCAATAAAAAGGTCAGAGGGATACAGTAAACCTGAAGTGAAGCATCGGAATCTATAATTAGTGTCACATGAATGGTTCAAACATAGAGAGTAAGAAGAGTCAGTTTTCTTGTACTTAAGTCGGCATTGTGCCTTTTGTTTTTAATTCCGATGCAATTTCTGTGTTTCATCGTCAATAAGAAGGTCAGAGGGATACAGTAAACCTGAAGTGAAGCATCGGAATCTATAACTAGAGTCACAGGAATGGTTAAAAACATAGACAGTAAGAAGAGTCAGTTTTCTTGTACTTAAGTCGGCATTGTGCCTTTTGTATTTAATTCCGATGAAATTTCTGTGTTTCATCGTCAATAAGAAGGTCAGAGGGATACAGTAAACCTGAAGTGAAGCATCGTAACCAATTACTAGTGTCACAGGAATGGTTCAATCATAGACTGTAAGAAGAGTCAGTTTTCTTGTGACTTTAGTCGGCATTGTGCCTTTTGTATTTAATTCCGATGCAATATCTGTGTTTCATCTTCAATAAGAAGGTCAGAGGGATACAGTAAACCTGAAGTGAAGCATCGGCATCTATAACTAGTGTCACAGGAATGGTTCAAAACATAGGCACTATGAAGACTCAGTTTTCTTGTACTTATGTCGGCATTGAGCCTTTTGTATTTAATTCCGATGCAATTTCTGTGTTTCATCGTCAATAAGAAGGTCAGAGGAATACAGTAAACCTGAAGTGAAGCATCGTAATCTTTAACTAGTGTTACAGGAATGGTTCAAAACATAGACAGTAAGAAGAGTCAGTTTTCTTGTACTTAGGTCGTCATTGTGCCATTTGTATTTAATACCGATGCAATATCTGTGTTTCATCGTCAATAAGAAGGTCAGAGCGATTCAGCAAACCTAAAGTGAAGCATCGGAATCCATAACTTGTGTCACAGGAATGGTTCAAAACATAGACTGTAAGAAGAGTCAGTTTTCCTGTATTTAAGTCGGCGTTGTGCCTTTTGTATTTAACTCCGATGCAATTTCTGTGTTTCACCGTCTATAAGAAGGTCAGAGGGATATAGTAAATTTGAAGTGAAGCGTCGGAATCTATAACTAGTGTCACAGGAATGGTTCAAAACATAGACAGTAAGAAGAGTCAGTTTTCTTGTACTTAAGTCAGCATTGCGCCTTTTGTATTTAATTCCGCTGCAACTTCTGTGTTTCATCGTCAACAAAAAGGTCAGAGGGATACAGTAAACCTGAAGTGAAGCATCGGAATCTATAACTAGTGTCACAGGAATGGTTCAAATCATAAACAGTAAGATGAGTTAGTTTTCTAGTACTTAACGGCATTGTGCCTTTTGTATTTAATTCCGATGCAATATCTGTGTTTCATCGTCAATAAGAAGGTCAGAGGGATACAGTAAACCTGAAGTGAAGCAACGGAATGTATAACTAGTGTCACATGAATAGTTCAAAACATAGACAGTAAGAAGAGTCAGTTATCTTGTACTTAAGTCGGCATTATGCCATTTGTGTTTAATTCCGATGCAATTTCTGTGTTTCATCGTCAATAAGAAGGTCAGAGGGATACAGTAAACCTGAAGTGAAGCATCGGAATCCATAACTAGTGTCACAGGCATGGTTCAAAACATAGACAGCAAGAAGAGTCAGTTTTCTTGTACTTAAGTCGGCATTGTGCCTTTTGTGCTTAACTCCGATGCAATTTCTGTGTTTCATCGTCAACAAGAAGGTCAGAGGGATACAGTAAACCTGAAGTGAAGCATCGGAATCTATACCTAGTGTCACAGGAATGGTTCAAAACATAGACAGTAAGAAGACTCAGTTTTCTTGTACTTAAGTCGGCATTGTGCCTTTTGTTTTTAATTCCGATGCAATTTCTGTGTTTCATCGTCAATAAGAAGGTCAGAGGGATACAGTAAACCTGAAGTGAAGCATCGGAATCTATAAATAGTGTCACAGGAATGGTTCAAAGCATAGACAGTAAGAAGAGTCAGTTTTCTTGTACTTAAGTCGGCATTGTGCCTTTTGTATTTCATTCAGATGCAATTTCTGTGTTTCATCGTCAATAAAAAGGTCAGAGGGATACAGTAAACCCGAAGTGAAGCATCGGAATCTATAACTAGTGTCACATGAATGGTTCAAAACATAGACACTAAGAAGAGTCAGTTTTCTTGTACTTAAGTCGGCATTGTGCTTTTTGTATTTAATTACGATGCAATTTCTGTGTTTCATCGTCAATAAGAAGGTCAGAGGGATACAGTAAACCTGAAGTGAAGCATCGGAATCTATACCTAGTGTCACAGGAATGGTTCAAAACATAGACAGTAAGAAGAGTCAGTTTTCTTGTACTTAAGTCGGCATTGTGCCTTTTGTATTTAATTCCGATGCAATTTCTTTGTTTCATCGTCAGTAAGAAGGTCAGAGGGATACAGTAAACCTGAAGTGAAGCATCGGAATCTATACCTAGTGTCACAGGAATGGTTCAAAACATAGACAGTAAGAAGACTCAGTTTTCTTGTACTTAAGTCGGCATTGTGCCTTTTGTATTTAATTCCGTTGCAATTTCTGTGTTTCATCGTCAATAAAAAGGTCAGAGGGATACAGTAAACCTGAGGTTAAGCATCGGAATCTATAACTAGTGTCACAGGAATGGTTCAAAACATAGACAGTAAGAAGAGTCAGTTTTCTTGTACTTAAGTCGGCATTGTGAATTTTTTATTTAATTCCGATGAAATTTCTGTGTTTCATCGTCAATAAGAAGGTCAGAGGGATACAGTAAACCTGAAGTGAAGCATCGGAACCAATAACTAGTGTCACAGGAATGGTTCAAACATAGACAGTAAGAAGAGTCAGTTTTCTTGTGACTTTAGTCGGCATTGTGCCTTTTGTATTTCATTCCGATGCAATATCTGTGTTTCATCTTCAATAAGAAGGTCAGAGGGATACAGTAAACCTGAAGTGAAGCATCGGCATCTATAACTAGTGTCACAGGAATGGTTCAAAACATAGGCACTATGAAGACTCAGTCTTCTTGTACTTATGTCGGCATTGAGCCTTTTGTATTTAATTCCGATGCAATTTCTGTGTTTCATCGTCAATAAGAAGGTCAGAGGAATACAGTAAACCTGAAGTGAAGCATCGGAATCTATAACTAGTGTAACAGGAATGGTTCAAAACATAGACAGTAGGAAGAGTCAGTTTTCTTGTACTTAGGTCGTCATTGTGCCATTTGTATTTAATACCGATGCAATATCTGTGTTTCATCGTCAATAAGAAGGTCAGAGCGATTCAACAAACCTAAAGTGAAGCATCGGAATCTATAACTAGTGTCACAGGAATGGTTCAAAACATAGACTGTAAGAAGAGTCAGTTTTCCTGTATTTAAGTCGGCGTTGTGCCTTTTGTATTTAACTCCGATGCAATTTCTGTGTTTCATCGTCTATAAGAAGGTCAGAGGGATACAGTAAACCTGAAGTGAAGCATCGGAACCAATTACTAGTGTCACAGGAATGGTTCAATCATAGACAGTAATAAGAGTCAGTTTTCTTGTGACTTTAGTCGGCATTGTGCCTTTTGTATTTAATTCCGATGCAATATCTGTGTTTTATCTTCAATAAGAAGGTCAGAGGGATACAGTAAACCTGAAGTGAAGCATCGGCATCTATAACTAGTGTCACAGGATTGGTTCAAAACATAGGCACTATGAAGACTCAGTTTTCTTGTACTTATGCCGGCATTGAGCCTTTTGTATTTAATTCCGATGCAATTTCTGTGTTTCATCGACAATAAGAAGGTCAGAGGAATACAGTGAACCTGAAGTGAAGCATCGGAATCTATAACTAGTGTCACAGGAATGGTTCAAAACATAGACAGTAAGAAGAGTCAGTTTTCTTGTACTTAGGTCGTCATTGTGCCATTTGTATTTAATACCGATGCAATATCTGTGTTTCATCGTCAATAAGAAGGTCAGAGCGATTCAGCAAATGTAAAGTGAAGCATCGGAATCCATAACTAGTGTCACAGGAATGGTTCAAAACATAGACTGTAAGAAGAGACAGTTTTCCTGTATTTAAGTCGGCGTTGTGCCTTTTGTATTTAACTCCGATGCAATATCTGTGTTTCATCTTCAATAAGAGGGTCAGAGGGATACAGTAAACCTGAAGTGAAGCATCGGCATCTATAATTAGTGTCACAGGAATGGTTCAAAACATAGGCACTATGAAGACTCAATTTTCTTGTACTTATGTCGGCATTGAGCCTTTTGTATTTAATTCCGATGCAATTTCTGTGTTTCATCGTCAATAAGAAGGTCAGAGGAATACAGTAAACCTGAAGTGAAGCATCGGAATCTATAACTAGTGTAACAGGAATGGTTCAAAACATAGACAGTAAGAAGAGTCAGTTTTCTTGTACTTAGGTCGTCATTGTGCCATTTGTATTTAATACCGATGCAATATCTGTGTTTCATCGTCAACAAGAAGGTCAGAGCGATTCAGCAAACCTAAAGTGAAGCATCGGAATCTATAACTAGTGTCACAGGAACGGTTCAAAACATAGACTGTAAGAAGAGTCAGTTTTCCTGTATTTAAGTCGGCGTTGTGCCTTTTGTATTTAACTCTGATGCAATTTCTGTGTTTCATCGTCAATAAGAAGGTCAGAGGGATACAGTAAATTTGAAGTGAAGCGTCGGAATCTATAACTAGTGTCACAGGAATGGTTCAAAACATAGACAGTAAGAAGAGTCAGTTTTCTTGTACTTAAGTCGGCATTGCGCCTTTTGTATTTAATTCCGATGCAATTTCTGTGTTTCATCGTCAACAAAAAGGTCAGAGGGATACAGTAAACCTGAGTGAAGCATCGGAATCTATAACTAGTGTCACAGGAATGGTTCAAATCATGGACAGTAAGAAGAGTTAGTTTTCTAGTACTTAAGTCGGCATTGTGCCTTTTGTACTTAACTCCGATGCAATTTCTGTGTTTCTTCGTCAATAAGAAGGTCAGAGGGATACAGTAAACCTGAATTGAAGCATCGGAATCTATAACTGGTGTCACAGGAATGGTTGAAATCATAGACAGTAAGAAGAGTCAGTTTTCTTGCACTTAAGTCGGCATTGTGCCTTTTGTATTTAATTCCGATGCAATTTCTGTGCTTCATCGTCAATAAGAATGTCAGAGGGATACAGTAAACCTGAAGTGAAGCATCGGAATCTATAATTAGTGTCACATGAATGGTTCAAAACATAGAGATTAAGAAGAGTCAGTTTTCTTGTACTTAAGTCGGCATTGTGCCTTTTGTATTTAATTCCGA
>NW_025728407.1:0-109894 GCF_021461385.2 Schistocerca piceifrons
AACAAGGTCACAAGGGATAACAGTAAACCTGAAGAGAAGCATCGGAATCTTAAACAGGACTCATAGGAGAGATTCAAATCATAGACAATGAGAGTGTTACTCCTCTTGTACTTAAGTCGTTATTGTGCCATTTGTATTAAATTCGGATGCAATTTCTGTGTTTCATCATCGTCAATAAGAAGGTCCAAGGGATACAGTAAACATTAGGGGAAGCATCGGAATATAAAACTGGACTCACAGGAGAGGTTCAAATCGTAGTATGTTAGAATGTCAGTCCTCTTTTACTTAAGTCGGCATTGTTCCTTTTGTATTAGAAATTCGGATGAAATTTCTGTTTTTAATTGTCAATAAGAAGGTCCAAGGGATACAGTAAACCTGAAGTGAAGCATCGGAATCTAAAACTCGACACACAGGAGAGGTTCAAATCATAGACAGTTAGAGTGTCACTCCTCTTGTACTTAAGACGGTATTGTGCATTTTGTATTAATTCGGATGCAATATCTGTGTTTTATCGTCAATAAGAATGTCCAAGGGATACAGTAAACGTGAAGTGAAGCATCGGAATCTAAAACCTAGACTCACACAATAGGTTCACATCATAGAAAATTAGAGTGTCAGTCCTCTTGTACTTATGTCGGCATTGTAATTTTTGTATTAAATTCGGATGCAAAACTCTGTGTTTCATTGGCAATAAGAAGGTCCTAGGGATATAGTAAACCTAAAGTGAAGCATCGGAATCTAAAACTGGACTCACAGGAGAGGTTCAAATCACAGAAAGTTAGAGTGTCAGTCCTCTTGTACTTAAGTCGGCATTGTGCCTTTTGAATTTAATGTCCGATGCAATTTCTGTGTTTTATCGGTAATCAATAACGTCCAAGGGATACAGTGAACCTGAAGTGAAGCAACGGAATCTAAACCTGCACTCACAGGAGAGGTTCAAATCATAGATAGTGAGAGTGTCAGTCCTCTTTTACTTAAGTCGGAATTGTGCCTTTTGAATTTAATTCCGATGCAATTTCTGTGTTTCATCGTCAATAAGAAGGTCCAAGGGATACAGTAAACCTGAAGTGAAGCATCGGAATCTAAAACTGGACTCATAGGAGAGGTTCAAATCATAGATAGTTAGAGTGTCAGTCCTCTTGTACTTAAGTCTGTATTGTGCCTTTTGTATTAAGTTCGGATGCAATTTCTGTGTTTCAATCGTCAATAAGAAGGTCCAAGGGATACAGTAAACCTTAAATGAAGCATCAGAATCTAATACTGGACTCACGGGAGAGGTTCAAATCATAGAGTGTTAGAGTGTCAGTCCTCTTTTACTTAGGTAGTCATTGTGCCTTTAGTATAGACTTTCGGATGCAATTTCTGTGTTTCATCGTCAATAAGAAGGTCCACGTCATACAGTAAACTTGAAGTGAAGCATCGAGATTCTAAAACTGGACTCACAGGAGAGGTTTAAATCAGACCAAAGTTAGAGTGTCAGTTCTCTTTTACTTAAGTCGCTGGCAATGTGCCTTTTGTATTAAATTCGGATGCAATTTCTGTGTTTCATCGTCAATAAGGTGGTGCAAGGTATACAGTTACACCTGAAGTGAAGCATCGGAATCTAAAACTGGACTCATAGGAGAGATTCAAATCATAGAAAGTTAGAGTGTTACTCCTCTTGTACTTAAGTCGGTATTGTGCCTTTTGTATTAAATTCGGATGCAATTTCTGTGTTTCATCGTCAATAAGACGCTCCAAGGGATACAGTAAACCTTAAGGGAAGCATCGGAATCTAAAGCTGGGACTCACAGGAGAGGTTCAAAGTCATAGAATGTTAGAGTGTCAGTCCTCTTTTACTTAAGTCGGCATTGTGCCTTTTGTATTAAATTCGGATGAAATTTGTCTGTGTTTAATCGTCAATAAGAAGGTCCAAGGGATACAGTAAACCTGACGTGAAGCATCGGAATCTAAAACTGGACTCATAGGAGAGATTCAAATCATAGAAAGTCAGAGTGTTACTCCTCTTGTACTTAAGTCGGTATTGTGCCTTTTGTATTAAATTCGGAATGCAATTTCTGTGTTTCATCGTCAATAAGACGCTCCAAGGGATACAGTAAACCTTAAGGGAAGCATCGAATCTAAAGCTGGACTCACAGGAGAGGTTCAAATCATAGAATGTTAGAGTGTCAGTCCTCTTTTACTTAAGTCGGCATTGTGCCTTTTGTATTAAATTCGGATGAAATTTCTTTGTTTAATCGTCAATAAGAATGTCCAAGGGATACAGTAAACCTGAAGTGAAGCATCGGCATCTAAAACTGGACTCACAGGAGAGGTTCAAATCATAGAAAGGAGAGAGAGTGTCAGTCCTCTTGTACTTAAGTCGGCATTGTGCCATTTGTATTAATTCGGATGCAATTTCTGTGTTTCATCGTCAATAAGAAGGTCCAAGGGATACAGTAAACCTGAAGTGAAGCATCGGAAATCTAAAACTGGACTCATAGGAGAGGTTCGAATCATAGAAAGTGGGAGTGTCAGTCCTCTTGTACTTAAGTCGGCATTGTGCCTTTTGTATTAAATTCGATGCAATTTCTGTGTTTCAAAGTCAATAAGAAAAGTCCAAGGGATACAGTAAACCTGAAGTGAAGCATCGGAATCTAAAACTGGACTCACAGGAGGGGTTCGAATCATAGAAAGTGAGAGTGTCAGTCCTCTTTTACTTAAGTCGGCATTGTGCTTTTTGAATTTAATTCCGATGCAATTTCTGTGATTCATCGTCAATAAGAATGTCCAAGGGATACAGTAAACCTGAAGTGAAGCATCGGAATCTAAAACTGGACTCACAGGAGAGGTTCAAATCATAGAAAGTGAGAGTGTCATTCCTCTTGTACTTAAGTCGGCATAGTGCCATTTGTATTAAATTCGGATGCAATTTCTGTGTTTCATCGTCAATAACAAGGTCCAAGGGATACAGTAAACCTGAAGAGAAGCATCGGAATCATAAACAGGACTCATAGGAGAGATTCAAATCATAGACAATGAGAGTGTTACTCCTCTTGTACTTAAGTCGTTATTGTGCCTTTTGTATTAAAATTCGGATGCAATTTCTGTGTTTCATCGTCAATAAGAAGGGCCAAGGGATACAGTAAACATTAGGGGAAGACATCGGAATATAAAGCTGGACTCACAGGAGAGGTTCAAATCGTAGTATGTTAGAATGTCAGTCCTCTTTTACTTAAGTCGGCATTGTGCCTTTTGTATTAAATTCGGATGAAATTTCTGTTTTTAATTGTCAATAAGAAGAGTCCAAGGGATACAGTAAACCTGAAGTGAAGCAATCGGAATCTAAAACTCGACACACAGAGAGGTTCAATCATAGACAGTTAGAGTGTCACTCCCCTTGTACTTAAGACGGTATTGTGCCTTTTGTATTAAATTCGGATGCAATATCTACGTTTTATCGTCAATAAGAATGTCCAAGGGAATACAGTAAACCTTAAGGGAAAGCATTGGAATCTAAAACTGGACTCACAGGAGAGGTTAAAATAATAGAATGTTAGAGTGTCAGTCCTATTTTACTCTAAGTCTGCATTGTGTCCTTTGTATTAAATTCGGATGCGCATTTCTGTGTTTCATTGTCAATAAGAATGTCCAAGGGATACAGTAAACCTGAAGTGAAGCATCGGAATCTAAAACTGGACTCACAGGAGAGGTTCAAATCATAGAAAGAGAGAGTGTCAGTCCTCTTGTACTTAAGTCGGCATTGTGCCATTTGTATTAAATTCGGATGCAATTTCTGTGTTTCATCGTCAATAAGAAGGTCCAAGTGATACAGTAAACCTGAAGTGAAGCATCGGGAATCTAAAACTGGACTCATAGGAGAGGTTCGAATCATAGAAAGTGGGAGTGTCAGTCCTCTTGTACTTATGTCGGCATTGTGATTTTTGTATTAAATTCGGATGCAAACTCTGTGTTTCATTGGCAATAAGAAGGTCCTAGGGATATAGTAAACTAAAGTGAAGCATCGGAATCTAAAACTGGACTCACAGGAGAGGTTCAAATCACAGAAAGTTAGAGTGTCAGTCCTCTTGTACTTAAGTCGGCAATGTGCCTTTTGAATTTAATTCCGATGCAATTTCTGTGTTTTTATCGGTAATAATAATGTCCTAAGAGATACAGTGAATCTGAAGTGAAGCAACGGAATCTAAAACTGCACTAACAGGAGAGAGTTCAAATCATAGATAGTGAGAGTGTCAGTCCTCTTCTTACTTAAGTCGGGAATTGTGCCTTTTGAATTTTAATTCCGATGCAGTTTCTGTTGTGTCATCGTCAATAAGAAGGTCCAAGGGATACAGCAAACTCTGAAGTGAAGCATCGGAATCTAAAACTGGACTCACAGGAAAGATTCAAATCATAGATAGATAGAACGTCCTGACTCCTCTTGTACTTAAGTCGGTATTCGTGCCTTAGTGTATTAAAATTCGGATGCGATTTCTGTGTTTTCATCATCAATAAGAAGCTCCAATGGATACAGTAAACTCCTTAAGGGAAGCATCGGAATCTAAAAATGGACTCACAGGAGAGGTTCAAATCATAGAATGTTAGAGTGTCAGTCCTCTTTTACTTAAGTCGGCATTGTGCCTTTTGTATTAAATTCGGATGAAATTCTCTGTGTTTAATCGTCAATAAGATGGTCCAAGGGATACAGTAAACCTGAAGTGAAGCATCGGAATCTAAAAGCTTTACTCACAGGGAGGGATTCAAATCATAGATAGTGAGAGTGTCAGTCGTCCTCTTGTACTTAAGTCGGCATTGTGCCTTTTATATTAAATTCCGATACAATTTCTGTGTCACTATCGTCAATAAGAAGGACCAATGGATACAGTAAACCTGAAGGGAAGCATCGGAATCTAAAACTGGACTCACAGGAGAGGTTCAAATCATAGAATGTTAGAGTGTCAGTCCTCTTTTACTTAATTCGGCATTGTGCCCTTTGTATTAAATTCGGGATGCAATTTCTGTGTTTCATCGTCAATAAGAAGGTCCAAGGGATACAGTAAACTCTGAAATGAAGCATTGGAATTTAAAACTAGACTCACAGGAGAGGTTCAAATCATAGAAAGTGGGAGTGTCAGTCTTCTTGTACTGAAGTCGGCATTGTGCCTTTTGAAATTTAATTCCGATGCAATTTCTTTGTTTCTCATCGTCAATAAGAAGGTGCAAGGTATACAATAAAACCTGAAGTGAGAGCATCGGAATCTAAAACTTGGACTCACAGGAGAGGTTCGAATCATGGAAAGTGAGAGTGTCAGTCCTCTTGTACTTAAGTCGCCATTGTGCCTTTGTATTAAATTTGGATAGAATTTCTGTGTTTCGTCGTCAATAAGAAGATCCACGGGATACAGTAAACCCTAAGGAAAGCATCGGAATCTAAAACTGGACTCACAGGAGAGGTTCAAATCATAAAATGTTAGAGTGTCAGTCCTCTTATACTTAAGTCGCATTGTGCCTTTTGAATTTAATTCCGATGCAATTTCTGTGTTTATCGGTAATAATAATGTCCAAGGGAAACAGTGAACAACCTGAAGGGAAGCATCGGAATTCTAAAACTGGACTCACAGGAGAGGTTCAAATCGATAGAATGTTAGAGTGTCAGTCCTCTTTTACTTAATTCGGCATTGTGCCCTTTGTATTAAATTCGGATGCAATTTCTGTGTTTCATCGTCAATAAGAAGGTCCAAGGGATACAGTAAACCTGAAGTGAAGCATTGGAATCTAAAACTAGACTCACAGGAGAGGTTCTAATCACAGAAAGTAAGAGTGTCAGTCATCTTGTACTTAAGTTGGCATTGTGCTTTTTGAATTAAATTCCGATGCAATTTCTGTGATTTATCGTCAATAAGAACGACCAAGTAATACAGTACCCTGAAGTGAAGCAACGGAATCTAAAACTGGACTCACAGAAGAGATTCATATCATAGAACGTGAGAGTGTCAGTCCTCTTTTACTTAAGTCGGAATTGTGCCTTTTGAATTTAATTCCGATGCAATTTCTGTGTTTCATGGTCAATTAGAAGGTCCAAGGAATACAGTAAACCTGACGTGAAGCATCGGAATCTAAAACTGGACTCACAGGAAAGATTCAAATCATAGATAGTTAGAGTGTCACTCCCCTTGTACTTAAGTCGGTATTGTGCCTTTTTTATTAAATTCGGATGCAATTTCTGTGTTTCATCGTCAATAAGAAGGTCCAAGGGATACAGTAAACCTTAAGTGAACAACTGAAACTAATACTGGACTCACGGGAGAGGTTCAAATCATAGTGTGTTAAAGTGTCAGTCCTCTTTTACTTAAGTCGGCATTGTGCCTTTCGTATTACATTCGGATGCAATTTCTGTGTTTCATCGTCAATAAGAAGATCCAAGGGATACAGTAAACCTGAGGTGAAGCATCGGAATCTAAATCTGGACTCACAGGAGAGGTTCAAATCATACAAAGTTAGAGTGTCCGTCCTCTTTTACTTAAGTCGGCATTGTGCCTTTAGTATTAAATTCTGATGCAATTTCTGTGTTTCATCGTCAATAAGATGGTGCACGGTACACAGTAAACCTGAAGTGAAGCATCGGAATCTAAAACTGGACTCACATCAGAGGTTCAAATCATAGAAAGTGAGAGTGTCAGTCCTCTTGTACTTAAGTCGGCATTGTGCCATTTGTATTAAATTCGGATTCAATTTATGTGCTTCATCGTCAATAAGAAGGTCCAAGGGATACAGTAAACCTGAAGTGAAGCATCGGAATCTAAAACTGGACTCACAGGAGAGGTTCATATCATTGAAAGTTAGAATGTCAGTCCTCTTGTACTTAAGTCGTCATGTGCCTTTTGTTCTAAATTCGGATGCAAGTTCTGTGTTTCATCGTCAATTAGAAGGTCCAAGGGATATAGTATACTTGATGTGAAGCATCGGAATCTAAAACTGGACTCACAGGAAGGTTCAAATCATAGAAAGTGAGAGTGTCAGTCCTCTTTTACTTAAGTTGGAATTGTGCTTTTTGGATTTAATTCCGATGCAATTTCTGTGTTTCATCGTCAATAAGAAGGTCCAAGGGATACAGTAAACCTTAAGGGAAGCATCGGAATCTAAAACTGGACTCACAGGAGAGGTTCAAATCATAGAATGTTAGAGTGTCAGTCCTCTTTTACTTAAGTCGGCATTGTGCCTTTTGTATTAAATTCGGATGAAATTTCTGTGTTTAATCGTCAATAAGAACGTCCAAGGGATACAGTAAACCTGAAGTGAAGCATCGGAATCTAAAACTGGACTCACAGGGCAGGTTCAAATCATAGAAAGCGGGAGTGTCAGTCCTCTTGTACTTAAGTCGGCATTGTGCCTTTCGTATTAAATTCGGATGCAATTTCATTGTTTCATCGTCAACAAGAAGGTGCTAGGTATACAGTAAACCTGAAGTGAAGCATCAGAATCTAAGACTGGACTCACAGGAGAGGTTCAAATCATAGAAAGTGAGAGTGTCAGTCCTCTTGTACTTAAGTCGGTATTGTGCCTTTTGTATTAAATTCGGATGCCAATTCTGTGTTCCATCGTCAATAAGAACGTCCAAAAGATACAGTAAACCTGAAGTGAAGCATCAGAATCTAAACCTCGACTCACAATAGAGGTTCAAATCATAGAGAGTGTCAGTCCTCTTGTACTTAAGACAGCATTGTGATATTTGTATTAAATTCGGATGCAATTTCTATGTTTCATCGTCAATAAGAAGGTCCAAGGGATACAGTAAACCTGAAGTGAAGCATCGGAATCTAAAACTGGACTCACAGGAGAGATTCAAATCATAGAATGTTAGAAAGTTACTCCTCTTGTACTTAAGTCGGTATTGTGCTTTTGCATTAAATTCGGATGCAATATCTGTGTTTTCATCGTCAATTTGAAGGTCCAAGGTATACAGTAAACCTTAAGGGAAGCATCGGAATCTAAAACTGGACTCACAGGAGGGGATCAAATCATAGAATGTTAGAGTGTCAGTCCTCTTTTACTTAAGTTGGCATTGTGCCTTTTTTATTATATTCGGATGCAATTTCTGTGTTTATTCGTCAATAAGAAGTTCCAAGGGATACAGTAAACCTGAAGTGAAGCTTTGGAATCTAAAACTGGACTCACAGGAGAGGTTCAAATCATAGAATGTTAGAGTGTCACTCCTCTTGTACTTAAGTCGGCATTGTGCCTATTGAATTCAATTCCCATGCAATCTCTGTGTTTTATCGTCAATAAGAACGTCCAAGGGGTACAGTAAACCTGAAGTGAGCAACGGAATCTAAAACTGAACTAACAGGTGAGGTTCAAATCATAGAAAGTTAGAGTGTCATCCCTCTTGTACTTAAGTCGGCATTATGCCTTATATATTAAATTCGGATGCAAACTCTGTGTTTCATCGTCAATAAGAAGGTCCAAGGGATACAAAAAACCAGAAGTGAAGCATTGGAATCTAAAACTGGACTCACAGGAGGGGTTCAAATCATAGAAGGTGAGAGTGTCAGTCTTTTTGTACTTAAGACGGCATTGTGCCATTTGTATTTAATTCGGATGCAATTTCTGTGTTTCATCGTCAATAAGTAGGTCCAAGGGATACAGTAAACGTGAAGTGAAGCATCGGAATCTCAAACTGAACTCACAGGAGAGATTCAAATCAAAGAAAGTTAGAGTGTTACTCTTCTTGTACTTAAGTCGGTATTGTGCCTTTTTTATTAAATTCGGATGCAATTTCAGTGTTTCATCGTCAACAAGAAGGTGCTAGGTATACAGTAAACCTGAAGTGAAGCATCAGAATCTAGGACTGGACTCACAGGAGAGGTTCAAATAATAGAAAGTGAGAGTGTCAGTCCTCTTGTACTTAAGTCGGTATTGTGCTTTTGTATTAAATTCGGATGCCAATTCTGTGTTTCACCGTCAATAAGAAGGTCCAAGGAATACAGTAAACCTGAAGTGAAGCATCAGAATCTAAACCTGGACCCACAGGAGAGGTTCAAATCAAAGAGAGTTAGAGTGTCACTCCTCTTGTACTTAAGTCGGTATTGTGCCTTTTGTATTAAATTCGGATGCAATTTCTGTGTTTCATCGCCAATAAGAAGGTCCAAGGGATACAGTAAACCTAAAGTGAAGCATCGGAATCTAAAACTGGACTCACAGGAGAGGTTCAAATCATAGAAAGTTAGAGTGTCAGTCCACTTGTACTTAAGTCGCCATTGTGCCATTTGTATTAAATTCCGATGCAATTTCTGTGTTTCATCGTCAATAAGAATTTCCAAGGGATACAGTAAACGTGAAGTGAAGCATCGGAATCTAAAACTAGACTCACAGGAGAGGTTCAAATCATACAATGTTAGAGTGTCAGTCCTCATTTACTTAAGTCGGCATTGTGCGTTTTGTATTAAATTCCGATGCAATAACTGTGTTTCATCGTCAATAAGATGGTGCAAGGTATACAGTAGACCGGAAGTGAAGCATCGGGATCTAAAACGGGACTCACAGGGGAGGATCAAATCATAGAACGTGAGAGTGTCAGTCCTCTTTTACTTAAGTCGGAATTGGGCCTTTTGAATTCAATTCCGATGCAATTTCTGTGTGTCATCGGCAATTAGAAGGTCCACGGGATACAGTAAATCTGAAGTGAAGCATCGGAGTCTAAAACTGGACTCACAGGAAAGATTCAAATCATAGATAGTTAGAGTGTCACTCCTCTTGTACTTAAGTCGGTATTGAGCCTTTTGTATTAAATTCGGATGCAATTTCTGTGTTTCATCGTCAATAAGAAGGTCCAAGTGATACAGTAATCCTTAAGAGAAGCATCGGAATGTAAAACTGGACTCACAGGAGAGGTTCAAATCATAGAATGTTAGAGATTCAGTCCTCTTTTACTTAAGTCGGAATTGTGCCTCTTGAATTTAATTCCGAAGCAACTTCTGTGTGTCATCGTCAATTAGAAGGTCCACGGGATACAGTAAACCTGAAGTGAAGCATCGGAGTCTAAAACTGGACTCACAGGAACGATTCAAATCATAGATAGTTAGAGTGTCAGTCCTATTGTACTTAAGTCTGTATTGTGCCTTTTGTATTAAGTTTGGATGCAATTTCTGTGTTTCATCGTCAATAAGAAGGTCCAAGGGATACAGTAAACCTTAAATGAAGCATCAGAATCTAATACTGGACTCACGGGAGAGGTTCAAATCATAGAGTGTTAGAGTGTCAGTCCTCTTTTACTTAGGTAGTCATTGTGCCTTTAGTATTACTTTCGGATGCAATTTCTGTGTTTCATCGTCAATAAGAAGGTCCAAGTGATACAGTAAACTTGAAGTAAAGCATCGGATTCTAATACTGGACTCACAGGAGAGGTTTAAATCATACAAAGTTAGAGTGTCAGTTCTCTTTTACTTAAGTCGGCAATGTGCCTTTTGTATTAAATTCGTATGCAATTTCTGTGTTTCATCGTCAATAAGATGGTGCAAGGTATACAGTTAACCTGAAGTGAAGCATCGGAATCTAAAACTGAGACTCATAGGAGAGATTCAAATCATAGAAAGTTAGAGATGTTACTCCTCATTGTACTTAAGTCGGTATTGTGCCTTTTGTATTAAATTCGGATGCAATTTCTGTGTTTCATCGTCAATAAGAAGGTCCAAGGGATACAGTAAACCTTAAGGGAAGCATTGGAATCTAAAACTGGACACACAGGAGAGGTTAAAATAATAGAATGTTAGAGTGTCAGTCCTATTTTACTTAAGTCTGCATTGTGTCCTTTGCTATTAAATTCGGATGCAATTTCTGTGTTTCATTGTCAATAAGAATGTCCAAGGGATACAGTAAACCTGAAGTGAAGCATCGGAATCTAAAAACTGGACTCACAGGAGAGGTTCAAATCATAGAAAGAGAGAGTGTCCAGTCCTCTTGTACTTAAGTCGGCATTGTGCCATTTGTATTAAATTCGGATGCAATTTCTGTGTTTCACTCGTCACTAAGAAGGTCCAAGGGATACAGTAAACCTGAAGTGAAGCATCGGAATCTAAAACTGGACTCATAGGAGAGTTCGAATCATAGAAAGTTAGAGTGTTACTCCTCTTGTACTTAAGTCGGTATTGTGTCTTTTGTATTAATTTCGGATGCAATTTCTGTGTTTCATCGCCAATAAGAAGGTCCAAGGGATAAAGTATACCTTAAGGGAAGCATCGGAATCTAACAACTGGACTCACAGGAGAGGTTTAAATCATAGAAAGTGGGAGTGTCAGTCCTATTGTACTTAAGTCGGCATTGTGCCTTTTGTATTAAATTCGGATGCAATTTCTGTGTGTTCAAAGTCAATAAGAAAGTCCAAGGGATACAGTAAACCTGAAAGTAGCATCGGAATCTAAAACTGGACTCACAGGAGGGGTTCGAATCATAGAAAGTGAGAGGGTTAGTCCTCTTTTACTTAAGTCGGCATTGTGCTTTTTGAATTTAATTCCGATGCAATTTCTGTGATTCATCGTCAATAAGAATGTCCAAGGGATACAGTAAACCTGAAGTGAAGCATCGGAATCTAAAACTGGGACTCACAGGAGAGGTTCAAATCATAGAAAGTGAGAGTGTCATTCTCTTGTACTTAAGTCGGCATAGTGCCATTTGTATTAAATTCGGATGCAATTTCTGTGTTTCATCTCGTCAATAACAAGGTCCAACGGATACAGTAAACCTGAAGAGAAGCATCGGAATCTTAAACAGGACTCATAGGAGAGATTCAAATCATAGACAATGAGAGTGTTACTCCTCTTGTACTTAAGTCGTTATTGTGCCTTTTGTATTAAATTCGGATGCAATTTCAGTGTTTCATCGTCAATAAGAAGGTCCAAGGGATGCAGTAAACATTAGGGAAGCATTCGGAATATAAAACTGGACTCACAGGAGAGGTTCAAATCGTAGTATGTTAGAATGTCAGTCCTCTTTTACTTAAGCTCGGCATTGTGCCTTTTGTATTAAATTCGGATGAAATTTCTGTTTTTAATTGTCAATAAGAAGGTCCAAGGGATTACAGTAAACCTGAAGTGAAGCATCGGAATCTAAAACTCGACACACAGGAGAGGTTCAAATCATAGACAGTTAGAGTGTCACTCCTCTTGTACTTAAGACGGTATTGTGCCTTTTGTATTAAATTCGGATGCAATATCTGTGTTTTAATCGTCAATAAGAATGTCCAAAGGATACAGTAAACGTGAAGTGAAGCATCGGAATCTAAAACTAGACTCACACAATAGGTTCACATCATAGAAAATTAGAGTATCAGTCCTCTTTCACTTATGTCGCCATTGTGATTTTTGTATTAAATTCGGATGCAAACTCTGTGTTTCATTGGCAATAAGATAGGTCCTAGGGATATAGTAAACCTAAAGTGAAGCATCGGAATCTAAAACTGGACTCACAGGAGAGGTTCAAATCACAGAAAGTTAGAGTGTCAGTCCTCTTGTACTTAAGTCGGCATTGTGCCTTTTGAATTTAATTCCGATGCAATTTCTGTGTTTTATCGGTAATAATAACGTCCAAGGGATACAGTGAACCTGAAGTGAAGCAACGGAATCTAAAACTGCACTCACAGGAGAGGTTCAAATCATAGATAGTTAGAGTGTCAGTCCTCTTGTACGTAAGTCTGTATTGTGCCTTTTGTATTAAGTTCGGATGCAATTTCTGTGTTTCATCGTCAATAAGAAGGTCCAAGGGACACAGTAAACCTTAAATGAAGCATCAGAAGCTAATACTGGACTCACGGGAGAGGTTCAAATCATAGAGTGTTAGAGTGTCAGTCCTCTTTTACTTAGGTAGTCATTGTGCCTTTAGTATTACTTTCGGATGCAATTTCTGTGTTTCATCGCCAATACAGAAGGTCCAAGTGATACAGTAAACTTGAAGTGAAGCATCGGATTCTAAAACTGGACTCACAGGAGAGGTTTAAATCATACAAAGTTAGAGTGTCAGTTCTCTTTTACTTAAGTCGGCAATGTGCCTTTTGTATTAAATTCGGATGCAATTTCTGTGTTTCATCGTCAATAAGGTGGTGCAAGGTATACAGTTAACCTGAAGATGAATTATCGGAATCTAAAACTGGACTCATAGGAGAGATTCAAATCAATAGAAAGTTAGAGTGTTACTCCTCTTGTACTTAAGTCGGTATTGTGCCTTTTGTATTAAATTCGGATGCAATTTTCTGTGTTTCATCGTCAATAAGACGCTCCAAGGGATACAGTAAACCTTAAGGGAAGCATCGGAATCTAAAACTGGACTCACAGGAGAGGTTCAAATCATAGAATGTTAGAGTGTCAGTCCTCTTTACTTAAGTCGGCATTGTGCCTTTTGTATTAAATTCGGATGAAATTTCTGTGTTTATATCGTCAATAAGAAGGTCCAAGGGATACAGTAAACCTGACGTGAAGCATCGGAATCTAAAACTGGACTCATAGGAGAGATTCAAATCATAGAAAGTTAGAGTGTTACTCCTCTTGTACTTAAGTCGGTATTGTGCCTTTTGTATTAAATTCGGATGCAATTTCTGTGTTTCATCGTCAATAAGAAGGTCCAAGGGATACAGTAAACCTTAAGGGAAGCATCGGAATCTAAAAACTGGACTCACAGGAGAGGTTCAAATCATAGAATGTTAGAGTGTCAGTCCTATTTTACTTAAGTCTGCATTGTGTCCTTTGTATTAAATTCGGATGCAATTTCTGTGTTTCATTGTCAATAAGAATGTCCAAGGGATACAGTAAACCTGAAGTGAAGGCATCGGAATCTAAAACTGGACTCACAGGAGAGGTTCAAATCATAGAAAAGAGAGAGTGTCAGTCCTCTTGTACTTTAAGTCGGCATTTGTGCCATTTTGTATTGAAATTCGGATGCAATTTCTGTGTTTCATCGTCAATAAGAAGGTCCAAGGGATACAGTAAACCTGAAGTGAAGCATCGGAATCTAAAACTGGACTCATAGGAGAGGTTCGAATCAGCAGAAAGTGGGAGTGTCAGTCCTCTTGTACTTAAGTCGGCATTGTGCCTTTTGTATTAAATTCGGATGCAATTTCTGTGTTTCAAAGTCACTAAGAAAGTCCAAGGGATACAGTAAACCTGAAGTGAAGCATCGGAATCTAAAACTGGACTCACAGGAGGGGTTCGAATCATAGAAAGTGAGAGGGTTAGTCCTCTTTTACTTAAGTCGGCATTGTGCTTTTTGAATTTAATTCCGATGCAATTTCTGTGATTCATCGTCAATAAGAATGTCCAAGGGATACAGTAAACCTGAAGTGAAGCATCGGAATCTAAAACTGGACTCACAGGAGAGGTTCAAATCATAGAAAGTGAGAGTGTCATTCCTCTTGTACTTAAGTCGGCATAGTGCCATTTGTATTAAATTCGGATGCAATTTCTGTGTTTTCATCGTCAATAACAAGGTCCAAGGGATACAGTAAACCTGAAGAGAAGCATCGGAAATCTTAAACAGGACTCATAGGAGAGATTCAAATCATAGACAATGAGAGTGTTACTCCTCTTGTACTTAAGTCGTTATTGTGCCTTTTGTATTAAATTCGGATGCAATTTCAGTGTTTCATCGTCAATAAGAAGGTCCAAGGGATGCAGTAAACATTAGGGGAAGCATCGGAATATAAAACTGGACTCACAGGAGAGGTTCAAATCGTAGTATGTTAGAATGTCAGTCCTCTTTTACTTAAGTCGGCATTGTGCCTTTTGTATTAAATTCGGATGAAATTTCTGTTTTTAATTGTCAATAAGAAGGTCCAAGGGATACAGTAAACCTGAAGTGAAGCATCGGAATCTAAAACTCGACACACAGGAGAGGTTCAAATCATAGACAGTTAGAGTGTCACTCCTCTTGTACTTAAGACGGTATTGTGCCTTTTGTATTAAATTCGGATGCAATATCTGTGTTTTATCGTCAATAAGAATGTCCAAGGGATACAGTAAACGTGAAGTGAAGCATCGGAATCTAAAACTAGACTCACACAATAGGTTCACATCATAGAAAATTAGAGTATCAGTCCTCTTGTACTTATGTCGGCATTGTGATTTTTGTATTAAATTCGGATGCAAACTCTGTGTTTCATTGGCAATAAGAAGGTCCTAGGGATATAGTAAACCTAAAGTGAAGCATCGGAATCTAAAACTGGACTCACAGGAGAGGTTCAAATCACAGAAAGTTAGAGTGTCAGTCCTCTTGTACTTAAGTCGGCATTGTGCCTTTTGAATTTAATTCCGATGCAATTTCTGTGTTTTATCGGTAATAATAACGTCCAAGGGATACAGTGAACCTGAAGTGAAGCAACGGAATCTAAAACTGCACTCACAGGAGAGGTTCAAATCATAGATAGTTAGAGTGTCAGTCCTCTTGTACGTAAGTCTGTATTGTGCCTTTTGTATTAAGTTCGGATGCAATTTCTGTGTTTCATCGTCAATAAGAAAGGTCCAAGGGATACAGTAAACCTTAAATGAAGCATCAGAATCTAATACTGGACTCACGGGAGAGGTTCAAATCATAGAGTGTTAGAGTGTCAGTCCTCTTTTACTTAGGTAGTCATTGTGCCTTTAGTATTACTTTCGGATGCAATTTCTGTGTTTCATCGCCAATAAGAAGGTCCAAGTGATACAGTAAACTTGAAGTGAAGCATCGGATTCTAAAACTGGACTCACAGGAGAGGTTTAAATCATACAAAGTTAGAGTGTCAGTTCTCTTTTACTTAAGTCGGCAATGTGCCTTTTGTATTAAATTCGGATGCAATTTCTGTGTTTCATCGTCAATAAGGTGGTGCAAGGTATACAGTTAACCTGAAGTGAAGCATCGGAATCTAAAACTGGACTCATAGGAGAGATTCAAATCATAGAAAATTAGAGTGTTACTCCTCTTGTACTTAAGTCGGTATTGTGCCTTTTGTATTAAATTCGGATGCAATTTCTGTGTTTCATCGTCAATAAGTCGCTCCAAGGGATACAGTAAACCTTAAGGAGAAGCATCGGAATCTAAAAACTGGACTCACAGGAGAGGTTCAAATCATAGAATGTTAGAGTGTCAGTCCTCTTTTACTTAAGTCGGCATTGTGCCTTTTGTATTAAATTCGGATGAAATTTCTGTGTTTAATCGTCAATAAGAAGGTCCAAGGGATACAGTAAACCTGACGTGAAGCATCGGAATCTAAAACTGGACTCATAGAGAGATTCAAATCATAGAAAAGTTAGAGTGTTACTCCTCTTGTACTTAAGTCGGTATTGTGCCTTTTGTATTAAATTCGGATGCAATTTCTGTGTTTCAATCGTCAATAAGAAGGTCCAAGGGATACAGTAAACCTTAAGGGAAGCATTGGAATCTAAAACTGGACTCACAGGAGAGGTTAAAATAATAGAATGTTAGAGTGTCAGTCCTATTTTACTTAAGTCTGCATTGTGTCCTTTGTATTAAATTCGGATGCAATTTCTGTGTTTCATTGTCAATAAGAATGTCCAAGGGATACAGTAAACCTGAAGTGAAGCATTGGAATCTAAAACTGGACTCACAGGAGAGGTTCAAATCATAGAAAGAGAGAGTGTCAGTCCTCTTAGTACTTAAGTCGACATTGTGCCATTTGTATTAAATTCGGATGCAATTTCTGTGTTTCATCGTCAATAAGAAGGTCCAAGGGATACAGTAAACCTGAAGTGAAGCATCGGAATCTAAAACTGGACTCATAGGAGAGGTTCGAATCATAGAAAGTGGGAGTGTCAGTCCTCTTGTACTTAAGTCGGCATTGTGCCTTTTGTATTAAATTCGGATGCAATTTCTGTGTTTCAAAGTCAATAAGAAAGTCCAAGGGATACAGTAAACCTGAAGTGAAGCATCGGAATCTAAAACTGGACTCACAGGAGGGGTTCGAATCATAGAAAGTGAGAGTGTCAGTCCTCTTTTACTTAAGTCGGCATCTGTGCTTTTTGAATTTAATTCCGATGCAATTTCTGTGATCATCGTCAATAAGAATGTCCAAGGGATACAGTAAATCTGAAGTGAAGCATCGGAATCTAAAACTGGACTCACAGGAGAGGTTCAAATCATCAGAAAGTGAGAGTGTCATTCCTCTTGTACTTAAGTCGACATAGTGCCATTTGTATTAAATTCGGATGCAATTTCTGTGTTTCATCGTCAATAACAAGGTCCAAGGGATATAGTAAACCTGAAGAGAAGCTTCGGAATCTTAAACAGGACTCATAGGAGAGATTCAAATCATAGACAATGAGAGTGTTACTCCTCTTGTACTTAAGTCGTTATTGTGCCTTTTGTATTAAATTCGGATGCAATTTCTGTGTTTCATCGTCAATAAGAAGGTCCAAGGGATACAGTAAACATTAGGGGAAGCATCGGAATATAAAACTGGACTCACAGGAGAGGTTCAAATCGTAGTATGTTAGAATGTCAGTCCTCTTTTACTTAAGTCGGCATTGTGACTTTTGTATTAAATTCGGATGAAATTTCTGTTTTTCATTGTCAATAAGAAGGTCCAAGGGATACAGTAAACCTGAAGTGAAGCATCGGAATCTAAAACTCGACACACAGGAGAGGTTCAAATCATAGACAGTTAGAGTGTCACTCCCCTTGTACTTAAGACGGTATTGTGCCTTTTGTATTAAATTCGGATGCAATATCTGTGTTTTATCGTCAATAAGAATGTCCAAGGGATACAGTAAACGTGAAGTGAAGCATCGGAATCTAAAACTAGACTCACACAATAGGTTCAAATCATAGAAAATTAGAGTGTCAGTCCTCTTGTACTTATGTTGGCATTGTGATTTTTGTATTAAATTCGGATGCAAACTCTGTGTTTCATTGGCAATAAGAAGGTCCTAGGGATATAGTAAACCTAAAGTGAAGCATCGGAATCTAAAACTGGATTCACAGGAGAGGTTCAAATCACAGAAAGTTAGAGTGTCAGTCCTCTTGTACTTAAGTCGGCATTGTGCCTTTTGAATTTAATTCCGATGCAATTTCTGTGTTTTATCGGTAATAATAACGTCCAAGGGATACAGTGAACCTGAAGTGAAGCAACGGAATCTAAAACTGCACTAACAGGAACAGGGTTCAAATCATAGATAGTGAGAGTGTCAGTCCTCTTTTACTTAAGTCGGAATTGTGCCTTTTGAATTTAATTCCGATGCAGTTTCTGTGTGTCATCGTCAATAAGAAGGTCCAAGGGATACAGCAAACCTGAAGTGAAGCATCGGAATCTAAAACTGGACTCACAGGAAAGATTCAAATCATAGATAGTTAGAATGTCACTCCTCTTGTACTTAAGTCGGTATTGTGCCTTTTGTATTAAATTCGGATGCGATTTCTGTGTTTCATCATCAATAAGAAGCACCAATGGAGAATCTAAAAATGGACTCACAGGAGAGGTTCAAATCATAGAATGTTAGAGTGTCAGTCCTCTTTTACTTAAGTCGGCTTTATGCCTTTTGTATTAAATTCGGATGAAATTTCTGTGTTTAATCGTCAATAAGAAGGTCCAAGGGATACAGTAAACCTGAAGTGAAGCATCGGAATCTAAAACTTTACTCACAGGAGGGATTCAAATCATAGATAGTGAGAGTGTCAGTCCTCTTGTACTTAAGTCGGCATTGTGCCTTTTATATTAAATTCCGATACAATTTCTGTGTCATATCGTCAATAAGAAGGACCAATGGATACAGTAAACCTGAAGGGAAGCATCGGAATCTAAAACTGGACTCACAGGAGAGGTTCAAATCATAGAATGTTAGAAGTCAGTCCTCTTTTACTTAATTCGGCATTGTGCCCTTTGTATTTAATTCGGATGCAATTTCTGTGTTTCATCGTCAATAAGAAGGTGCAAGGTATACAATAAACCTGAAGTGAGAGCATCGGAATCTAAAACTGGACTCACAGGAGAGGTTCGAATCATGGAAAGTGAGAGTGTCAGTCCTCTTGTACTTAAGTCGCCATTGTGCCTTTTGTATTAAATTTGGATAGAATTTCTGTGTTTCATCGTCAATAAGAAGATCCACGGGATACAGTAAACCTGAAGTAAAACATCGGAATCTAAATCTGGACTCACAGGAGAGGTTCAAATCATAGAAAGTTAAAGTGTCATCCCTCTTGTACTTAAGTCGGCATTGTGCCTTATATATTAAATTCGGATGCAAACTCTGTGTTTCATCGTCAATAAGAAGGTCCAAGGGATACAGTAAACCTAATGTGAAGCATCGGAATCTAAAACTGGACTCACAGGAGGGGTTCAAATCATAGACAGTGAGAGTGTCAGTCCTCTTTTACTTAAGTCGGCATTGTGCTTTACGAATTTAATTCCGATGCAATTTCTGTGATTCATCGTCAATAAGAATGTCCAAGGGATACAGTAAACCTGAAGTGAAGCACCGGTCTCTAAAACTGGACTCACAGGAGAGGTTCAAATCATAGAAAGTGAGAGTGTCAGTCCTCTTGTACTTAAGTCGGTATTGTGCCTTTTGTATTAAATTCGGATGCAATTTCTGTGTTTCATCGTCAATAAGAAGGTCCAAGAGATACAGTAAACGTTAAGGGAAGCATCGGAATATAAAAGTGGAATCACAGGAGAGGTTCAAATCATAGAATGTTAGAGCGTCAGTCCTCTTTTACTTAAGTCGGCATTGTGCCTTTTGTATTAAATTCGGATGCAATTTCTGTGTTTAATCGTCAATAAGAAGGTCCAAGGGATACAGTAAACCTAAAGTGAAGCATCGGAATCTAAAACTGGACTCACAGGAGAGGTTCGAATCACAGAAAGTTAGAGTGTCAGTCCTCTTGTACTTAAGTCGGCATTGTGCCTTTTGAATTTAATTCCGATGCAATTTCTGTGTTTTATCGTCAATAAGAACGTCCAAGGGATACAGTAAACCTGAAGTGAAGCAACGGAATCTAAAACTGACTCACAGGAGAGGTTCAAATCATAGAAAGTGAGAGTGTCAGTCCTCTTTTACTTACGTCGGAATTGTGCATTTTGAATTTAATTCCGATGCAATTTCTGTGTGTCATCGTCAATAAGAAGGTCCAAGGGATACAGTAAACCTGAAGTGAAGCATCGGAATCTTAAACTGGACTCATAGGAGAGATTCAAATCATAGAAAGTTGCTCCTCTTGTACTTAAGTCGGTATTGTGCCTCTTGTATTAAATTCGGATGCAATTTCTGTGTTTCATCGTCAATAAGAAGGTCCAAGGGATACAGTAAACCTGAAGTGAAGCATCGGAATCTAATACTGGACGCACAGGAGAGGTTCAAATCATACAAAGTTAGAGTGTCAGTCCTCTTGTACTTAAGTCGGCATTGTGCCTTTTGAATTTAATTCCGATGCAATTTCTGTGTTTTATCGTTAATAATAACGTCCAAGGGATACATTGAACCTGAAGTGAAGCAACGGAATCTAAAACTGCACTCACAGGAGAGGTTCAAATCATAGATAGTGAGAGTGTCAGTCCTCTTTTACTTAAGTCGGAATTGTGCCTTTTGAATTCAATTCCGATGCAGTTTCTGTGTGTCATCGTCAATAAGAAGGTGCAAGGTATACAATAAACCTGAAGTGAGAGCATCGGAATCTAAAACTGGACTCACAGGAGAGGTTCGAATCATGGAAAGTGAGAGTGTCAGTCCTCTTGTACTTAAGTCGCCATTGTGCCTTTTGTATTAAATTTGGATAGAATTTCTGTGTTTCATCGTCAATAAGAAGATCCACGGGATACAGTAAACCTGAAGTAAAACATCGGAATCTAAATCTGGACTCACAGGAGAGGTTCAAATCATAGAAAGTTAAAGTGTCATCCCTCTTGTACTTAAGTCGGCATTGTGCCTTATATATTAAATTCGGATGCAAACTCTGTGTTTTCATCGTCAATAAGAAGGTCCAAGGGATACAGTAAACCTAATGTGAAGCATCGGAATCTAAAACTGGACTCACAGGAGGGGTTCAAATCATAGACAGTGAGAGTGTCAGTCCTCTTTTACTTAAGTCGGCATTGTGCTTTACGAATTTAATTCCGATGCAATTTCTGTGATTCATCGTCAATAAGAATGTCCAAGGGATACAGTAAACCTGAAGTGAAGCACCGGTCTCTAAAACTGGACTCACAGGAGAGGTTCAAATCATAGAAACTGAGAGTGTCAGTCCTCTTGTACTTAAGTCGGTATTGTGCCTTTTGTATTAAATTCGGATGCAATTTCTGTGTTTCATCGTCAATAAGAAGGTCCAAGAGATACAGTAAACGTTAAGGGAAGCATCGGAATATAAAAGTGGAATCACAGGAGAGGTTCAAATCATAGAATGTTAGAGCGTCAGTCCTCTTTTACTTAAGTCGGCATTGTGCCTTTTGTATTAAATTCGGATGCAATTTCTGTGTTTAATCGTCAATAAGAAGGTCCAAGGGATACAGTAAACCTAAAGTGAAGCATCGGAATCTAAAACTGGACTCACAGGAGAGGTTCGAATCACAGAAAGTTAGAGTGTCAGTCCTCTTGTACTTAAGTCGGCATTGTGCCTGTTGAATTTAATTCCGATGCAATTTCTGTGTTTTATCGTCAATAAGAACGTCCAAGGGATACAGTAAACCTGAAGTGAAGCAACGGAATCTAAAACTGGACTCACAGGAGAGGTTCAAATCATAGAAAGTGAGAGTGTCAGTCCTCTTTTACTTACGTCGGAATTGTGCATTTTGAATTTAATTCCGATGCAATTTCTGTGTGTCATCGTCAATAAGAAGGTCCAAGGGATACAGTAAACCTGAAGTGAAGCATCGGAATCTTAAACTGGACTCATAGGAGAGATTCAAATCATAGAAAGTTGCTCCTCTTGTACTTAAGTCGGTATTGTGCCTCTTGTATTAAATTCGGATGCAATTTCTGTGTTTCATCGTCAATAAGAAGGTCCAAGGGATACAGTAAACCTGAAGTGAAGCATCGGAATCTAATACTGGACGCACAGGAGAGGTTCAAATCATACAAAGTTAGAGTGTCAGTCCTCTTGTACTTAAGTCGGCATTGTGCCTTTTGAATTTAATTCCGATGCAATTTCTGTGTTTTATCGTTAGTAATAACGTCCAAGGGATACATTGAACCTGAAGTGAAGCAACGGAATCTAAAACTGCACTCACAGGAGAGGTTCAAATCATAGATAGTGAGAGTGTCAGTCCTCTTTTACTTAAGTCGGAATTGTGCCTTTTGAATTCAATTCCGATGCAGTTTCTGTGTGTCATCGTCAATAAGAAGGTCCAAGGGATACAGTAAACCTGAAGTGAAGCATCGGAATCTAAAACTGGACTCACAAGAAAGATTCAAATCATAGATAGAATGTCATTCCTCTTGTACTTAAGTCGGTATTGTGCCTTTTGTATTAAATTCGGATGCGATTTCTGTGTTTCATCATCAATAAGAAGCTCCAATGGATACAGTAAACCTTAAGGGAAGGATCGGAATCTAAAAATGGACTCACAGGAGAGGTTCAAATCATAGAATGTTAGAGTGTCAGTCCTCTTTTACTCAAGTCGGCATTGTGCCTTTTGTATTAAATTCGGATGAAATTTCTGTGTTTAATCGTCAATAAGAAGGTCCAAGGGATGCAGTAAACCTGAAGTGAAGCATCGGAATCTAAAACTGGACTCACAGGAGGGATTCAAATCATAGCTAGTGAGAGTGTCAGTCCTCTTGTACTTAAGTCGGCATTGTGCCTTTTATATTAAATTCCGATACAATTTCTGTGTCTTATCGTCAATAAGAAGGACCAACGGATACAGTAAACCTGAAGGGAAGCATCGGAATCTAAAACTGGACTCACAGGAGAGGTTCAAATCATAGATTGTTAGAGTGTCAGTCCTCTTTTACTTAAGTCGGCATTGTGCCCTTTGTATTAAATTCGGATGCAATTTCTGTGTTTCATCGTCAATAAGAAGGTCCAAGGGATACAGTAAACCTGAAGTGAAGCATTGGAATCTAAAACTAGACTCACAGGAGAGGTTCAAATCATAGAAAGTGGGAGTGTCAGTCTTCTTGTACTTAAGTCGGCATTGTGCCTTTTGAATTTAATTCCGATGCAATTTCTTTGTTTCATCGTCAATAAGAAAGTGCAAGGTATACAATAAACCTGAAGTGAGAGCATCGGAATCTAAAACTGGACTCACAGGAGAGGTTCGAATCATGGAAAGTGAGAGTGTCAGTCCTCTTGTACTTAAGTCGCCATTGTGCCTTTTGTATTAAATTTGGATAGAATTTCTGTGTTTCATCGTCAATAAGAAGATCCACAGGATACAGTAAACCTGAAGTAAAACATCGGAATCTAAATCTGGACTCACAGGAGAGGTTCAAATCATAGAAAGTTAGAGTGTCATCCCTCTTGTACTTAAGTCGGCATTGTGCCTTATATATTAAATTCGGATGCAAACTCTGTGTTTCATCGTCAATAAGAAGGTCCAAGGGATACAGTAAACCTGAAGTGAAGCATCGGAATCTAAAACTGGACTCACAGGAGGGGCTCAAATCATAGACAGTGAGAGTGTCAGTCCTCTTTTACTTAAGTCGGCATTGTGCTTTTCGAATTTAATTCCGATGCAATTTCTGTGATTCATCGTCAATAAGAATGTCCAAGGGATACAGTAAACCTGAAGTGAAGCACCGGTATCTAAAACTGGACTCACAGGAGAGGTTCAAATCATAGAAAGTGAGAGTGTCAGTCCTCTTGTACTTAAGTCGGCATTGCGCCATTTGTATTAAATTCGGATGCAAGTTCTGTGTTACATCGTCAATAAGAAGGTGAAAGGGATACAGTAAACATGAAGTGAAGCATCGGAATCTTAAACTGGACTCATAGGAGAGATTCAAATCATAGAAAGTTAGTGTGTTACTCCTCTTGTACTTAAGTCGGTATTGTGCCTTTTGTATTAAATTCGGATGCAATTTCTGTGTTTCATCGTCAATAAGAAGGTCCAAGAGATACAGTAAACGTTAAGGGAAGCATCGGAATATAAAAGTGGAATCACAGGAGAGGTTCAAATCATAGAATGTTAGAGCGTCAGTCCTCTTGTACTTAAGTCGGCATTGTGCCTTTTGTATTAAATTCGGATGCAATTTCTGTGTTTAATCGTCAATAAGAAGGACCAAGGGATACAGTAAACCTAAAGTGAAGCATCGGAATCTAAAACTGGACTCACAGGAGAGGTTCGAATCACAGAAAGTTAGAGTGTCAGTCCTCTTGTACTTAAGTCGGCATTGTGCCTTTTGAATTTAATTCCGATGCTATTTCTGTGTTTTATCGTCAATAAGAAGGTCCAAGGGATACAGTAAACCTGAAGTGAAGCAACGGAATCTAAAACTGGACTCACAGGAGAGGTTCAAATCATAGAAAGTGAGAGTGTCAGTCCTCTTTTACTTACGTCGGAATTGTGCATTTTTAATTTAATTCCGATGCAATTTCTGTGTGTCATCGTCAATAAGAAGGGCCAAGGGATACAGTAAACCTGAAGTGAAGCATCGGAATCTTAAACTGGACTCATAGGAGAGATTCAAATCATAGAAAGTTAGAGTGTTACTCCTCTTGTACTTAAGTCGGTATTGTGCCTTTTGTATTAAATTCGGATGCAATTTCTGTGTTTCATCGTCAATAAGAAGGTCCAAGGGATACAGTAAACCTGAAGTGAAGCATTGGCATCTAAAACTAGACTCACAGGAGAGTTTCAAATCATAGAAAGTGGGAGTGTCAGTCTTCTTGTACTTAAGTCGGCATTGTGTCTTTTGAATTTAATTCCGATGCAATTTCTTTGTTTCATCGTCAATAAGAAGGTGCAAGGTATACAATAAACCTGAAGTGAGAGCATCAGAATCTAAAACTGGACTCACAGGAGAGGTTCGAATCATGGAAAGTGAGAGTGTCAGTCCTCTTGTACTTAAGTCGCCATTGTGCCTTTTGTATTAAATTTGGATAGAATTTCTGTGTTTCATCGTCAATAAGAAGATCCACAGGATACAGTAAACCTGAAGTAAAACATCGGAATCTAAATCTGGACTCACAGGAGAGGTTCAAATCATAGAAAGTTAGTGTGTCATCCCTCTTGTACTTAAGTCGGCATTGTGCCTTATATATTAAATTCGGATGCAAACTCTGTGTTTCATCGTCAATAAGAAGGTCCAAGGGATACAGTAAACCTGAAGTGAAGCATCGGAATCTAAAACTGGACTCACAAGAGGGGCTCAAATCATAGACAGTGAGAGTGTCAGTCCTCTTTTACTTAAGTCGGCATTGTGCTTTTTGAATTTAATTCCGATGCAATTTCTTTGATTCATCGTCAATAAGAATGTCCAAGGGATACAGTAAACCTGAAGTGAAGCACCGGTATCTAAAACTGGACTCACAGGAGAGGTTCAAATCATAGAAAGTGAGAGTGTCAGTCCTCTTGTACTTAAGTCGGCATTGCGCCATTTGTATTAAATTCGGATGCAATTTCTGTGTTACATCGTCAATAAGAAGATGAAAGGGATACAGTAAACATGAAGTGAAGCATCGGAATCTTAAACTGGACTCATAGGAGAGATTCAAATCATAGAAAGTTAGTGTGTTACTCCTCTTGTACTTAAGTCGGTATTGTGCCTTTTGTATTAAATTCGGATGCAATTTCTGTGTTTCATCGTCAATAAGAAGGTCCAAGAGATACAGTAAACGTTAAGGGAAGCATCGGAATATAAAAGTGGAATCACAGGAGAGGTTCAAATCATAGAATGTTAGAGCGTCAGTAATCTTTTACTTAAGTCGGCATTGTGCCTTTTGTATTAAATTCGGATGCAATTTCTGTGTCTAATCGTCAATAAGAAGGACCAAGGGATACAGTAAACCTAAAGTGAAGCATCGGAATCTAAAACTGGACTCACAGGAGAGGTTCGAATCACAGAAAGTTAGAGTGTCAGTCCTCTTGTACTTAAGTCGGCATTGTGCCTTTTGAATTTAATTCCGATGCTATTTCTGTGTTTTATCGTCAATAAGAAGGTCCAAGGGATACAGTAAACCTGAAGTGAAGCAACGGAATCTAAAACTGGACTCACAGGAGAGGTTCAAATCATAGAAAGTGAGAGTGTCAGTCCTATTTTACTTACGTCGGAATTGTGCATTTTTAATTTAATTCCGATGCAATTTCTGTGTGTCATCGTCAATAAGAAGGGCCAAGGGATACAGTAAACCTGAAGTGAAGCATCGGAATCTTAAACTGGACTCATAGGAGAGATTCAAATCATAGAAAGTTAGAGTGTTACTCCTCTTGTACTTAAGTGGGTATTGTGCCTTTTGTATTAAATTCGGATGCAATTTCTGTGTTTCATCGTCAATAAGAAGGTCCAAGGGATACAGTAAACCTGAAGTGAAGCATCGGAATCTAATACTGGACGCACAGGAGAGGTTCAAATCATACTAAGTTAGAGTGTCAGTCCTCTTTTACTTAAGTCGGCATTGTGCTTTTTGTATTAAATTCCGATGCAATTTCTGTGTTTCATCGTCAATTAGAAGGTGCAAGGTATACAGTAAACCTGAAGTGAAGCATCGGAATCTAAAACTGGACTCACATCAGAGGTTCAAATCATAGAAAGCGAGAGTGTCAGTCCTCTTCTACTTAAGTCGGCATTGTGCCATTTATATTAAATTCGGATACAATTTCTGTGTTTCATCGTCAATAAGAAGGTCCAAGGGATACAGCTAACCTGAAGTGAAGCATCGGAACCTAAAACTGGACTCACAGGAGAGGTGCATATCATAGAAAGTTTGAATGTCAGTCCACTTGTCCTTAAGTCGGCATTGTGCATTTTGTTCTAAATTCGGATGCAATTTCTGTGTTTCGTCGTCAATAAGAAGGTCCAAGGGATACAGTATACCTGAAGTGAAGCATCGGAATCTAAAACTGGACTCACTGGAAAGATTCAAATCATACATTGTTAGAGTGTCAGTCCTCTTGTACGTAACGCAGGATTGTGCCTCTTGTATTAAATTCCGATGCAATTTCTGTGTTTCACCGTCAATAAGAAGGTGCAAGGTACACAGTAAACCTGAAGTGAAGCTTCGGAATCTAAAAGTGGACTCACAGGAGAGGTTCAAATCATAGAAGCTGAGAGTGTCAGTCCTCTTGTACTTAAGTCGGCATTGTGCCATTTGTATTAAATTCGGATACAATTTCTGTGTTTCATCGTCAATAAGAAGGTCCAAGGGATACAGTAAATCTGAAGTGAAACATCGGAATCTAAATGTGGACTCACAGTAGAGGTTCAAATCATAGAAAGTTAAAGTGTCACTCCTCTTGTACTTGAGTCGGTATTGTGCCTTTTGTATTGAATTAGGATGCAATTTCTGTGTTTCATCGTCAATAACAAGGTCCAAGGGATATAGTAAACCTGAAGTGAAGCATCGGAAACTAAAACTGGACTCACAGGAGAAGTTCAAATCATAGAAAGTTAGAGTGTCAGTCCTCTTGTACTTAAGTCGGCATTTTGCCTTTTGTATTAAATTCGGATGCAATTTCTGTGTTTCACCGTCAATAAGAAAGTCCAAGGGATACAGTAAACCTGAAGTGAAGCATCAGAATCTAAAACTGGACTCACAGGACAGGTTCAAATCATAGAGAGTTTGAGTGTCACTCCTCTTGTACTTAAGTCGGTATTGTGCGTTTTGTATTAAATTCGGATGCAATATCTGTGTTTCATCGTCAATAAGAAGGTGCAATGTATACAGTAGACCTGAAGTGAAGCATCGGAATCTAAAACTGGACTCACAGGAGACGTTCAAATCATAGAAAGTTAGAGTGTCATTCCTCTTGTACTTAAGTCGCATTGTGCCTTTTGAATTTAATTCCGATGCAATTTCTTTGTTTCATCGTCAATAAGAAGGTGCAAGGTATACAGTAAACCTGAGTGAAGCATCGGAATCTATAACTGGAGTCACAGGAGAGGTTCGAAACATGGAAAGTGAGAGTGTCAGTCCTCTTTTACTTAAGTCGGCATTGTGCTTTTTGAATTTAATTCCGATGCAATTTCTGTGTTTCATCGTCAATAAGAAGGTCCAAGGGATACAGTAAACCTGAAGTGAAGCATCGGAATCTAAAACTGGACTCACAGGAGGGGTTCAAATCATAGAAAGTGAGAGTGTCAGTCCTCTTTTACTTAAGTCGGCATTGTGCTTTTTGAATTTAATTCCGATGCAATTTCTGTGTTTCATCGTCAATAAGAAGGTCCAAGGGATACAGTAAACCTTAAGGGAAGCGTAGGAATCTAAAACTGGACTCACAGGAGAGGTTCAAATCATAGAAAGTGAGAGTGTTAGTCCTCTTGTACATAAGTCGGCATTGTGCCATTTGTATTAAATTCGGTTGCAATTTCTGTGTTTCATCGTCAATAAGAAGGTCCAAGGGATACAGTAAACCTGAAGTGATGCATCGGAATCTAAAACTGGACTCACAGGAGAGATAGAAATCATAGAAAGTTAGAGTGTTACTCCTCTTGTACTTAAGTCGGTATTGTGCCTTTTGTATTAAATTCGGATGCAATTTCTGTGTTTCATCGTCAATAAGAAGATACAAGGGATACAGTAAACCTTAAGGGAAGCGTCGGAATCTAAAACTGGACTCACAGGACGGGTTCAAATCATAGAAAGTGAGAGTGTCAGTCCTCTTTCACTTAAGTCGGCACTGTGCTTTTTGAATTTAATTCCGATGCAATTTCTGTGTTTCATCGTCAATAAGAAGGTCCAAGGGATACAGTAAACCTGAAGTGAAGCATCGGAATCTAAAACTGGACTCACAGGAGAAGTTCAAATCATAGAAAGTTAGAGTCTCAGTCCTCTTGTACTTAAGTCGGCATTGTGTCTTTATATTAAATTCGGATGCAATTTCTGTGTTTCACCGTCAATATGAAAGTCCAAGGGGATACAGTAAACCTGAAGTGAAGCATCGGAATCTAAAACTGGACTCACATCAGAGGTTCAAATCATAGAAAGTGAGAGTGTCAGTCCTCTTCTACTTAAGTCGGCATTGTGCCATTTGTAATAAATTCGGATACAATTTCTGTGTTTCATCGTCAATAAGAAGGTCCAAGGGATACAGTTAACCTGAAGTGAAGCATCGAAACCTAAAACTGGACTCACAGGAGAGGTTCATATCATAGAAAGTTAGAATGTCAGTCCACTTGTCCTTAAGTCGGCAATGTGCATTTTGTTCTAAATTCGGATGCAATTTCTGTGTTTCATCGTCAATAGGAAGGTCCAAGGGATACAGTAAATCTGAAGTGAAACATCGGAATCTAAATCTGGACTCACAGTAGAGGTTCAAATCATAGAAAGTTAAAGTGTCACTCCTCTTGTATTTGAGTCGGTATTCTGCCTTTTGTATTGAATTCGGATGCAAATTCTTTGGGTCATCGTCAATAACAAGGTCCAAGGGATATAGTAAACCTGAAGTGAAGCATCGGAATCTAAAACTGGACTCACAGGAGAAGTTCAAATCATAGAAAGTTAGAGTGTCAGTCCTCTTGTACTTAAGTCGTCATTTTGCCTTTTGTATTAAATTCGGATGCAATTTCTGTGTTTCACCGTCAATAAGAATGTCCAAGGGGTACAGTAAACTTAAAGTGAAGCATCTGAATCTAAAACTGGACTCACAGGACAGGTTCAAATCATAGAGAGTTAGAGTGTCACTACTCTTGTACTTAAGTCGGTGTTGTGCGTTTTGTATTAAATACGGATGCAATATCTGTGTTTCATCGTCAATAAGAAGGTGCAATGTATACAGTAGACCTGAAGTAAAGCATCGGATTCTAAAACTGGACTCACAGGAGACGTTCAAATCATAGAAAGTTAGAGTGTCATTCCTCTTGTACTTAAGTCGCATTGTGCCTTTTGAATTTAATTCCGATGCAATTTCTTTGTTTCATCGTCAATAAGAAGGTGCAAGGTATACAGTAAACCTGAAGTGAAGCATCGGAATCTAAAACTGGACTCACAGGAGAGGTTCGAAACATGGAAAGTGAGAGTGTAAGTCCTCTTTTACTTAAGTCGGCATTGTGCTTTTTGAATTTAATTCCGATGAAATTTCTGTGTTTCATCGTCAATAAGAAGGTCCAAGGGATACAGTAAACCTGAAGTGAAGCATCCGAATCTAAAACTGGACTCACAGGAGGGGTTCAAATCATAGAAAGTGAGAGTGTCAGTCCTCTTTTACTTAAGTCGGCATTGTGCTTTTTGAATTTAATTCCGATGCAATTTCTGTGTTTCATCGTCAATAAGAAGGTCCAAGGGATACAGTAAACCTTAAGGGAAGCGTCGGAATCTAAAACTGGACTCACAGGAGAGGTTCAAATCATAGAAAGTGAGAGTGTTAGTCCTCTTGCATATAAGTCGGTATTGTGCCATTTGTATTAAATTCGGTTGCAATTTCTGTGTTTCATCGTCAATAAGAAGGTCCAAGGGATACAGTAAACCTGAAGTGATGCATCGGAATCTAAAACTGGACTCACAGGAGAGATTGAAATCATAGAAAGTTAGAGTGTTACTCCTCTTGTACTTAAGTCGGTATTGTGCCTTTTGTGTTAAATTCGGATGCAATTTCTGTTTTTCATCGTCAATAAAAAGGTCCAAGGGATACAGTAAACCTTAAGGGAAGCGTCGGAATCTAAAACTGGACTCACAGGAGGGGTTCAAATCATAGAAAGTGAAAGTGTCAGTCCTCTTTTACTTAAGTCGGCACTGTGCTTTTTGAATTTAATTCCGATGCAATTTCTGTGTTTCATCGTCAATAAGAAGGTCCAAGGGATACAGTAAACCTGAAGTGAAGCATCGGAATCTAAAACAGGACTCACAGGAGAATTTCAAATCATAGAAAGTTAGAGTGTCAGTGCTCTTGTACTTAAGTCGGCATTGTGCCTTTATATTAAATTCGGATGCAATTTCTGTGTTTCACCGTCAATAAGAAAGTCCAAGGGATACAGTAAACCTGAAGTGAAGCATCGGAATCTAAAACTGGACTCACAGGACAGGTTCAAATCATAGAGAGTTAGAGTGTCATTCCTCTTGTACTTAAGTCGGTATTGTGCGTTTTGTATTAAATTCGGATGCAATATCTGTGTTTCATCGTCAATAAGAAGGTGCAAGGTATACAGTAAACCTGTAGTGAAGCATCGGAATCTAAAACTGGACTCACAGGAGAGGTTCGAAACATGGAAAGTGAGAGTGTCAGTCCTCTTTTACTTAAGTCGGCATTGTGCTTTTTGAATTTAATTTCGATGCAATTTCTGTGTTTCTTCGTCAATAAGAAGGTCCAAGGGATACAGTAAACCTGAAGTGAAGCATCGGAATCTAAAACTGGACTCACAGGAGGGGTTCAAATCATAGAAAGTGAGAGTGTCAGTCCTCTTTTACAAAGTCGGCATTGTGCTTTTTGAATTTAATTCCGATGCAATTTCTGTGTTTCATCGTCAATAAGAAGGTCGAAGGGAGACAGTAAACCTGAAGTGAAGCATCGGAATCTGAAACTGGACTCACAGGAGAGGTTCAAATCATAGAAAGTTAGAATGTCAGTCCTCTTGTACTTAATTCGGCATTGTGTGTTTTGTATTAAATTCGGATGCAATTCCTGTGTTTCATCGTGAATAAGGAGGTGCAAGGTATACAGTAAACCTGAAGTGAAGCAACGGAATCTCAAACTGGACTCACAGGAGTGGTTCATATCATAGAAACCGAGAGTGTCAGTCCTCTTGTACTTAAGTCGACATCGTGCCATTTGTATTAAATTGGGATGCAATTTCTGTGTTTCATCTTCAATAAGAAGGTCCAATCTATACAGTAAACCTGAAGTGAAGCATCGGAATCTAAAACTGGACTCACAGGAGAGGTTCAAATCATAGAAAGTTAGAGTGTCACTCCTATTGTACTTAAGTCGGTATTGTGCCTTTTGTATTAAATTCGGATGCAATTTCTGTGGTTCGTCGTCAATAAGAATGTCCAAGGGATACAGTAAACCTGAATTAAAGCATCGGAATCTAAAACTGGATGCACAGGAGAGGTTCAAATCATAGAAAGTTAGAATGTCAGTCCTCTTGTACTACAGTCGGCATTGTGCGTTTTGAGTTTAATTCCGATGTAATTTCTGTGCTTCATCGTCAATAAGAAGGTCCAAAGGATACAGAAAACCTGAAGTGAAGCATCGGAATCTAAAACTAGATTTACAGGAGAGGTTCAAATCAAAGAAAGTGAGAGTGTCTGTCCTCTTGTACTTAAGTCGGCATTGTGCCTTTTGAATTTAATTCCGATGCAATTTCTGTGTTTTATCGTCAATAAGAACGCCCAAGGGATACTGTAAACCAGAAGTGAAGCAACGGAATCTAAAACTGGACTCACAGGAGAGGTTCAAATCATAGAAAGTGAGAGTGTCAGTCCTCTTTTACTTAAGTCGGAATTGTGCCTTTTGAATTTAATTCCGATGCAATTTCTGTGTGTCAACGTCAATAAGAAGGTCAAAGGGATACAGAAAACCTGAAGTGAAGCATCGGAATCTAAAACTGGACTCACAGGATTGGTTCAAATCATACAAAGTTAGTGTGTCAGTCCTCTTTTACTTAAGTCAGCATTGTGCCTTTTGTATTAAATTCCGATGCAATTTCTGTGTTTCATCGTCAATAAGAAGGTGCAAGGTATACAGTAAACCTGAAGTGAAGCAACGGAATCTAAAACTGGACTCACTGGAAAGATTCAAATCATAGATAGTTAGAGTGTCAGTCCTCTTGTACTTAAGTCAGTATTGTGCCTCTTGTATTAAATTCGGATACAATTTCTGTGTTTCATCGTCAATAAGAAGGTCCAAGGGACACAGTAATCCTCAATTGAAACATCGGAATCTAAAAGTGGACTCACAGGAGAGGTTCGAATCATAGAAAGTTAGAGTGTCAGTCCACTTTTACTTAAGTCGACATTGTGCCTTTTGTATTAAATTTCAATGCAATTTCTGTGTTTCGTCGTCAATAAGAAGGTGCAAGGTACACAGTAAACCTGAAGTGAAGCATCGGAATCTAAAACTGGACTCACAGGAGAGGTTCATATCATAGAAACTGAGAGTGTCAGACCTCTTGTACTTAAGTCGGCATTGTGCCAATTGTATTAAATTCGGATGCAATTTCTGTGTTTCATCGTCAGTAAGAAGGTCCAAGGGATACAGTAAAACTGAAGTGAAACATCGGAATCTACATCTGGACTCACAGGAGAGGTTCAAATCATAGAAAGTTAGAGTGTCACTCCTCTTGTACTTGAGTCGGTATTGTGCCTTTTGTATTGAATTCGGATGCAATTTCTGTGTTTCATCGTCAATAACAAGGTCCAAGGGACACAGTAATCCTCAATTGAAACATCGGAATCTAAAAGTGGACTCACAGGAGAGGTTCATATCATAGAAACTGAGAGTGTCAGACCTCTTGTACTTAAGTCGGCATTGTGCCAATTGTATTAAATTCGGATGCAATTTCTGTGTTTCATCGTCAGTAAGAAGGTCCAAGGGATACAGTAAAACTGAAGTGAAACATCGGAATCTACATCTGGACTCACAGGAGAGGTTCAAATCAAAGAAAGTTAGAGTGTCACTCCTCTTGTACTTGAGTCGGTATTGTGCCTTTTGTATTGAATTCGGATGCAATTTCTGTGTTTCATCGTCAATAAGAAAGTCCAAGAGATACAGTAAACCTGAAGTGAAGCATCGGAATCTAAAACTGGACTCACAGGACAGGTTCAAATCATAGAGAGATAGAGTGTCATTCCTCTTCTACTTAAGTCGGTATTGTGCGTTTTGTATTAAATTCGGATGCAATATCTGTGTTTCATCGTCAATAAGAAGGTGCAATGTATACAGTAGACCTGAAGTGAAGCATCGGAATCTAAAACTGGACTCACAGGAGAGGTTCAAATCATAGAAAGTGGGAGTGTTAGTCCTCTTGTACTTAAGTCGGCATTGTGCCATTTGTATTAAATTCGGTTGCAATTTCTGTTTTCATCGTCAATAAGAATGTCCAAGGGATACAGTAAACCTGAAGTGATGCATCGGAATCTAAAACTGGACTCACAGGAGAGGTTCAAATCATAGAAAGTTAGAGTGTCAGTCCTCATCTACTTAAGTCGGCATTGTGCCTTTTGTATTAAATTCCGATGCAATTTCAGTGTCTCACCGTCAATAAGAAGGTGCAAGGTATACAGTAAACCTGAAGTGAAGCATCGGAATCCAAAACTGGACTCACAGGAGAAGTTCAAATCATAGAAAGTTAGAGACTCACTCCTCTTGTACTTACGTCTGTATTGTGCCTATTGTATTGAATTCGGATGCCATTTCTTTGTTTCATCGTCAATAAGAAGGTCGAAGGGAGACAGTAAACCTGAAGTGAAGCATCGGAATCTGAAACTGGACTCACAGGAGAGGTTCAAATCATAGAAAGTTTGAATGTCAGTCCTCATGTACTTAATTCGGCATTGTGTGTTTTGTATTAAATTCGGATGGAATTCCTGTGTTTCATCGTCAATAAGGAGGTGCAAGGTATACAGTAAACGTGAAGTGAAGCAACGGAATCTAAAACTGGACTCACAGGAGTGGTTCAAATCATAGAAACCGAGAGTGTCAGTCCTCTTGTACTTAAGTCGACATCGTGCCATTTGTATTAAATTGGGATGCAATTTCTGTGTTTCATCTTCAATAAGAAGGTCCAATCTATACAGTAAACCTGAAGTGAAGCATCGGAATCTAAAACTGGACTCACAGGAGAGGTTCAAATCATAGAAAGTTAGAGTGTCACTCCTATTGTACTTAAGTCGGTATTGTGCCTTTTGTAATTAATTCGGATGCAATGTCTGTGGTTCATCGTCAATAAGAATGTCCAAGGGATACAGTAAACCTGAATTAAAGCATCGGAATCTAAGACTGGATGCACAGGAGAGGTTCAAATCATAGAAAGTTAGAATGTCAGTCCTCTTGTACTTCAGTCGGCATTGTGCGTTTTGAATTTAATTCCGATGTAATTTCTGTGTTTGATCGTCAATAAGGAGGTCCAAAGGATACAGAAAACCTGAAGTGAAGCATCGGAATCTAAAACTAGATTTACAGGAGAGGTTCAAATCATAGAAAGTGAGAGTGTCAGTCCTCTTGTACTTAAGTCGGCATTGTGCCTTTTGAATTTAATTCCGATGCAATTTCTGTGTTTTATCGTCAATAAGAACGCCCAAGGGATACAGTAAACCTGTAATGAAGCAACGGAATCTAAAACTGGACTCACAGGAGAGGTTCAAATCATAGAAAGTGAGAGTGTCATTCCTCTTTTACTTAAGTCGGAATTGTGCCTTTTGAATTTAATTCCGATGCAATTTCTGTGTGTCAACGTCAATAAGAAGGTCAAAGGGATACAGTAAACCTGAAGTGAAGCATCGGAATCAATACTGGACTCACAGGATTGGTTCAAATCATACAAAGTTAGAGTGTCAGTCCTCTTTTACTTAAGTCAGCATTGTGCCTTTTGTATTAAATTCCGATGAAATTTCTGTGTTTCGTCGTCAATAAGAAGGTGCAAGGTGTACAGTAAACCTGAAGTGAAGCATCGGAATCTAAAACTGGACTCACATCAGAGGTTCAAATCATAGAAAGTGAGAGTGTCAGTCCTCTTGTACTTAAGTCGGCATTGTGCCATTTGTATTAAATTCGGATGCAATTTCTGTGTTTCATCGTCAATAAGAAGGTCCAAGGGATACAGTTAACCTGAAGTGAAGCATCGGAATCTAAAACTGGACTCACAGAAGAGGTTCATATCATAGAAAGTTAGAAAGTCAGTCCTCTTGTACTTAAGTCGGCATTGTGCGTATTGAATTTAATTCCGATGCAATTTCTGTATTTCATCGTCAATAAGAAGGTGCAAGGTATACAGTTAACCTGAAGTGAAGCATCGGAATCTAAAACTGGACTCACAGGAGAGGTTCAAATCATAGAAAGTAAGAGTGTCAGTCCTCTTGAACTTACGTCGGCATTGTGCCTATTGTATTGAATACCGATGCAATTTCTGTGCTTCATCGTCAATAAGAAGGTCCAAGGGATACAGTATATCTGAAGTTAAGCATCGGAATCTAAAACTGGACTCACAGGAGAGGTTCAAATCAAAGAAAGTGAGAGTATCAGTCCTCTTGTACTTAAGTCGGCATTGTGCCTATTGAATTTGATTCCGATGCAATTTCTGTGTTTTATCGTCAATAAGAACGTCCAAGTGATACAGTAAACCTGAAGTGAAGCAACGGAATCTAAAACTGGACTCACAGGAGAGGTTCAAATCATAGAAAGTGAGAGTGTGAGTCCTCTTTTACTTAAGTCGGAATTGTGCCTTTTGAATGTAATTCCGATGCAATTTCTGTGTGTCATCGTCAATAAGATGGTCAAAGGGATACAGTAAACCTGAAGTGAAGCATCGGATCTAAAACTGGACTCACAGGAAAGATTCAAATCATAGATAGTTAGAGTGTCAGTCCTCTTGTACTTAAGTCAGTATTGTGCCTCTTGTATTAAATTCGGATGCAATTTCTGTGTTTCATCGTCAATAAGAAGGTCCAAGGGATACAGTATACCTGAAGTTAAGCATCGGAATCTAAAACTGGACTCACAGGAGAGGTTCAAATCAAAGAAAGTGAGAGTATCAGTCCTCTTGTACTTAAGTCGGCATTGTGCCTTTTGAATTTAATTCCGATGCAATTTCTGTGTTTTATCGTCAATAAGAACGTCCAAGGGATACAGTAAACCTGAAGTGAAGCAACGGAATCTAAAACTGGACTCACTGGAAAGATTCAGATCATAGATAGTTAGAGTGTCAGTCCTCTTGTACTTAAGTCAGTATTGTGCCTCTTGTATTAAATTCGGATGCCATTTCTGTGTTTCATCGTCAATAAGAAGGTCCAAGGGACACAGTAATCCTCAAGTGAAACATCGGAATCTAAAAGTGGACTCACAGGAGAGGTTCGAATCATAGAAACTGAGAGTGTCAGACCTCTTGTACTTAAGTCGGCATTGTGCCAATTGTATTAAATTCGGATGCAATTTCTGTGTTTCATCGTCAGTAAGAAGGTCCAAGGGATACAGTAAAACTGAAGTGAAACATCGGAATCTACATCTGGACTCACAGGAGAGGTTCAAATCATAGAAAGTTAGAGTGTCACTCCTCTTGTACTTGAGTCGGTATTGTGCCTTTTGTATTGAATTCGGATGCAATTTCTGTGTTTCATCGTCAATAACAAGGTCCAAGGGATATAGTAAACCTGAAGTGAAGCATCGGAATCTAAATCTGGCCTCACAGGAGAAGTTCAAATCATAGAAAGTTAGAGTGTCAGTCCTGTTGTCCTTATGTAGGCATTGTGCCTTTTGCATTAAATTCGTATGCAACTTCTGTGTTTCACCGTCAATAAGAAAGTCCAAGAGATACAGTAAACCTGAAGTGAAGCATCGGAATCTAAAACTGGACTCACAGGACAGGTTCAAATCATAGAGAGTTAGAGTGTCATTCCTCTTCTACTTAAGTCGGTATTGTGCGTTTTGTATTAAATTCGGATGCAATATCTGTGTTTCATCGTCAATAAGAAGGTGCAATGTATACAGTAGACCTGAAGTGAAGCATCGGAATCTAAAACTGGACTCACAGGAGAGGTTCAAATCATAGAAAGTGAGAGTGTTAGTCCTCTTGTACTTAAGTCGGCATTGTGCCATTTGTATTAAATTCGGTTGCTATTTCTGTTTTCATCGTCAATAAGAATGTCCAAGGGATACAGTAAACCTGAAGTGATGCATCGGAATCTAAAACTGGACTCACAGGAGAGGTTCAAATCATAGAAAGTTAGAGTGTCAGTCCTCTTCTACTTAAGTCGGCATTGTGCCTTTTGTATTAAATTCCGATGCAATTTCAGTGTCTCATCGTCAATAAGAAGGTGCAAGGTATACAGTAAACCTGAAGTGAAGCATCCGAATCTAAAACATGTCTCACAGGAGAGGTTCAAATCAAAGAAAGTGAGAGTGTCAGTCCTCTTGTACTTAAGTCGGCATTGTGCCATTTGTATTAAATTCGGATGCAATTTCTGTGTTTCATCGTCAATAAGAAGGTCCAAGGGATACAGAAAACCTGAAGTGAAGGATCGGAATCTAAAACTGGACTCACAGGAGAGGTTCAAATCATAGATAGTGAGAGTGTCAGTCATCTTGTAATTAAGTCGGCATTATGCAATTTGTATTAAATTCAGATACAATTTCCGTGTTTCATCGTCAATAAGAAGGTCCAAGGGATAATGGAAACCTGAAGTGAAGCATCGGAATCCAAAACTGGACTCACAGGAGAAGTTCAAATCATTGAAAGTTAGAGACTCACTCCTCTTGTACTTACGTCTGTATTGTGCCTATTGTATTGAATTCGGATGCCATTTCTTTGTTTCATCGTCAATAAGAAGGTCGAAGGGAGACAGTAAACCTGAAGTGAAGCATCGGAATCTGAAACTGGACTCACAGGAGAGGTTCAAATCATAGAAAGTTTGAATGTCAGTCCTCATGTACTTAATTCGGCATTGTGTGTTTTGTATTAAATTCGGATGGAATTCCTGTGTTTCATCGTCAATAAGGAGGTGCAAGGTATACAGTAAACGTGAAGTGAAGCAACGGAATCTAAAACTGGACTCACAGGAGTGGTTCAAATCATAGAAACCGAGAGTGTCAGTCCTCTTGTACTTAAGTCGACATCGTGCCATTTGTATTAAATTGGGATGCAATTTCTGTGTTTCATCTTCAATAAGAAGGTCCAATCTATACAGTAAACCTGAAGTGAAGCATCGGAATCTAAAACTGGACTCACAGGAGAGGTTCAAATCATAGAAAGTTAGAGTGTCACTCCTATTGTACTTAAGTCGGTATTGTGCCTTTTGTATTAAATTCGGATGCAATGTCTGTGGTTCATCGTCAATAAGAATGTCCAAGGGATACAGTAAACCTGAATTAAAGCATCGGAATCTAAGACTGGATGCACAGGAGAGGTTCAAATCATAGAAAGTTAGAATGTCAGTCCTCTTGTACTTCAGTCGGCATTGTGCGTTTTGAATTTAATTCCGATGTAATTTCTGTGTTTGATCGTCAATAAGAAGGTCCAAAGGATACAGAAAACCTGAAGTGAAGCATCGGAATCTAAAACTAGATTTACAGGAGAGGTTCAAATCATAGAAAGTGAGAGTGTCAGTCCTCTTGTACTTAAGTCGGCATTGTGCCTTTTGAATTTAATTCCGATGCAATTTCTGTGTTTTATCGTCAATAAGAACGCCCAAGGGATACAGTAAACCTGTAATGAAGCAACGGAATCTAAAACTGGACTCACAGGAGAGGTTCAAATCATAGAAAGTGAGAGTGTCATTCCTCTTTTACTTAAGTCGGAATTGTGCCTTTTGAATTTAATTCCGATGCAATTTCTGTGTGTCAACGTCAATAAGAAGGTCAAAGGGATACAGTAAACCTGAAGTGAAGCATCGGAATCAATACTGGACTCACAGGATTGGTTCAAATCATACAAAGTTAGAGTGTCAGTCCTCTTTTACTTAAGTCAGCATTGTGCCTTTTGTATTAAATTCCGATGAAATTTCTGTGTTTCGTCGTCAATAAGAAGGTGCAAGGTGTACAGTAAACCTGAAGTGAAGCATCGGAATCTAAAACTGGACTCACATCAGAGGTTCAAATCATAGAAAGTGAGAGTGTCAGTCCTCTTGTACTTAAGTCGGCATTGTGCCATTTGTATTAAATTCGGATGCAATTTCTGTGTTTCATCGTCAATAAGAAGGTCCAAGGGATACAGTTAACCTGAAGTGAAGCATCGGAATCTAAAACTGGACTCACAGAAGAGGTTCATATCATAGAAAGTTAGAAAGTCAGTCCTCTTGTACTTAAGTCGGCATTGTGCCTATTGAATTTGATTCCGATGCAATTTCTGTGTTTTATCGTCAATAAGAACGTCCAAGTGATACAGTAAACCTGAAGTGAAGCAACGGAATCTAAAACTGGACTCACAGGAGAGGTTCAAATCATAGAAAGTGAGAGTGTGAGTCCTCTTTTACTTAAGTCGGAATTGTGCCTTTTGAATGTAATTCCGATGCAATTTCTGTGTGTCATCGTCAATAAGATGGTCAAAGTGATACAGTAAACCTGAAGTGAAGCATCGGATCTAAAACTGGACTCACAGGAAAGATTCAAATCATAGATAGTTAGAGTGTCAGTCCTCTTGTACTTAAGTCAGTATTGTGCCTCTTGTATTAAATTCGAATGCAATTTCTGTGTTTCATCGTCAATAAGAAGGTCCAAGGGACACAGTAATCCTCAAGTGAAACATCGGAATGTAAAACTGGACTCACAGGAGAGGTTCGAATCATAGAAAGTTAGAGTGTCAGTCCACTTTTACTTAAGTCGACATTGTGCCTTTTGTATTAAATTTCGATGCAATTTCTGTGTTTCATCGTCAATAAGAAGGTGCAAGGTACACAGTAAACCTGAAGTGAAGCATCGGAATCTAAAACTGGACTCACAGGAGAGGTTCAAATCATAGAAAGTTAGAGTGTCACTCCTCTTGTACTTGAGTCGGTATTGTGCCTTTTGTATTGAATTCGGATACAATTTCTGTGTTTCATCGTCAATAACAAGGTCCAAGGGATATAGTAAACCTGAAGTGAAGCATCGGAATCTAAAACTGGACTCACAGGATAAGTTCAAATCATAGAATGTTAGAGTGTCAGTCCTCTTGTACTTATGTAGGCTTTGTGCCTTTTGTATTAAATTCGGATGCAATTTCTTTGTTTCATCGTCAATAAGAAGGTGCAAGGTATACAGTAAACCTGAAGTGAAGCATCGGAATCTAAAACTGGACTCACATTAGAGCTTCGAATCATGGAAAGTGAGAGTGTCAGTCCTCTTTTACTTGAGTCGGTATTGTGCCTTTTGTATTAAATTCCGATGCAATTTCAGTGTCTCATCGTCAATAAGAAGGTGCAAGGGATACAGAAAACCTGAAGTGAAGCATCGGAATCTAAAACTGGATTCACAGGAGAGGTTCATATCAAAGAAAGTGAGAGTGTCAGTCCTCTTGTACTTAAGTCGGCATAGACCTTTTGAATTTAATTCCGATGCAATTTCTGTGTTTTATCGTCAATAAGAACGTCCAAGGGATACAGTAAACCTGAAGTGAAGCAACGGATTCTGAAACTGGACTCACAGGAGAGGTTCAAATCATAGAAAGTGAGAGTGTCAGTCCTCTTTTACTTAAGTCGGAATTGTGCCTTTTTAATTTAATTCCGATGCAATTTCTGTGTGTCATCGTCAATAAGAAGGTCCAAGGGACACAGTAAACCTTAAGTGAAACATCGGGATCTACAACTGGACTCACAGAAGAGGTTCAAATCATAGAAAGTTAGAGTGTCAGTCCTCTTGTACTTATGTAGGCATTGTGCCATTTGTATTAAATTCGGATGCAATTTCTGTGTTTCATTGTCAATAAGAAGGTCCAAGGGATACAGTTAACCTGAAGGGAAGCATCGGAACCTAAAACTGGACTCACAGGAGAGGTTCATATCATAGAAAGTTAGAATGTAAGTCCACTTGTACTTATGTCGGCATTGTGCCTTTTGTTCCAAATTCGGATGCAATTTCTGTGTTTCATCGTCAATAAGAAGGTCGAAGGGATACAGTATACCTGAAGTGAAGCATCGGAATCTAAAACCGGACTCGCAGGAAAGATTCAAATCATAGATAGTTAGAGTGTCAGTCCTCTTGTACTTAAGTCAATATTGTGCCTCTTGTATTAAATTCGGATGCAATTTCTGTGTTTCATCGTCTATAAGAAGGTCCAAGGGACACAGTAAACCTTAAGTGAAACATCAGGATCTACAACTGGACTCACAGGAGAGGTTCAAATCATAGAAAGTTAGAGTGTCAGTCCACTTTTACTTAAGTCGACATTGTGCCTCTTGTATTAAATTTCGATGCAATTTCTGTGTTTCATCGTCAATAAGTAGGTGCAAGGTACACAGTAAACCTGAAGTGAAGCATCGGAATCTAAAACTGGACTCACAGGAGAGTTTCAAATCATAGAAATTGAGGGTGTCAGTCCTCTTGTACTTAAGTCGGCATTGTGCCATTTGTATTAAATTCGGATGCAATTTCTGTGTTTCACCGTCAATAAGAAAGTCCAAGGGATACAGTAAACCTGAAGTGATGCATCGGAATCTAAAAATGGACTCACATTAGAGGTTCAAATCATAGACAGTTAGAGTGTCTCTCCTCTTGTACTTAAGTCGGTATTGTGCCTTTTGTATTATATTCGGCTGCAATATCTGTGTTTCATCGTCAATAAGAAGGTGCAATGTATACAGTAGACCTGAAGTGAAGCACCGGAATCTAAAACTGGACTCACATTAGAGGTTCAAATCATAGAAAGGTAGAGTGTCATTCCTCTTGTACTTAAGTCGCATTGTGCCTTTTGAATTTAATTCCGATGCTATTTCTTTGTTTCATCGTCAATAAGAAGGTGCAAGGTATACAGTAAACCTGAAGTGAAGCATGGGAATCTAAAACTGGACTCACATGAGAGGTTCGAATCATGGAAAGTGAGAGTGTCAGTCCTCTTTTACTTAAGTCGGCATTGTGCCTTTTGTATTAAATTCCGATGCAATTTCAGTGTCTCATCGTCAATAAGAAGGTCCAAGCGATACAGTTAACCTGAAGTGAAGCAACGGAACCTAAAACTGGACTCACAGGAGAGGTTCATATCTTAGAAAGTTAGAATGTCAGTCCACTTGTACTTATGTCGGCATTGTGCCTTTTGTTCTAAATTCGGTTGCAATTTCTGTGTTTCATCGTCAATAAGAAAGTCCAAGGGATACAATATACCTGAAGTGAAGCATCGGAATCTAAAACTGGACTCACAGGAGAAGTTCAAATCATAGAAAGTTAGAGTGTCAGTCCTCTTGTACTTAAGTCGGCATTGTGCCTTTTGTATGAAATTCGGATGCAATTTCTGTGTTTCACCGTCAATAAGAAAATCCAAGGGATACAGTAAACCTGAAGTGAAGCATCGGAATCTAAAACTGGACTCACAGGAGAGGTTCAAATCATAGAAAGGTAGAATGTCATTCCTCTTGTACTTAAGTCGCATTCTGCCTTTGAATTTTATTCCGATGCAATTTCTTTGTTTCATCGTCAATAAGAAGGTGCAAGGTATACAGTAAACCTGAAGTGAAGCATCGGAATCTAAAACTGGACTCACAGGAGAGGTTCAAATCATAGAAAGTGAGAGTGTTAGTCCTCTCGTACTTAAGTCGGCATTGTGCCATTTGTATTAAATTCGGTTGCAATTTCTGTGTTTCATCGTCAATAAGAATGTCCAAGGGATACAGTAAACCTGAAGTGATGCATCGGAATCTAAAACTGGACTCACAGGAGAGATTAAAATCATAGAAAGTTAGAGTGTTACTCCTCTTGTACTTAAGTCGGTATTGTGCCTTTTGTATTAAATTCGGATGCAATTTCTGTGTTTCATCGTCAATAAGAAGGTCCAAGGGATACAGTAAACCTTAAGGGAAGCGTCGGAATCTAAAACTGGACTCACAGGAGAGGTTCAAATCATAGAATGTTAGAGTGTTAGTCCTCTTTTACTTAAGTCAGTATTGTGCCTCTTGTATTAAATTCGGATGCAATTTCTGTGTTTCATCGTCAATAAGAAGGTCCAAGGGACACAGTAATCCTCAAGTGAAACATCGGAATCTAAAACTGGACTCACAGGAGAGGTTCGAATCATAGAAAGTTAGAGTGTCAGTCCACTTTTACTTAAGTCGACATTGTGCCTTTTATATTAAATTTCGATGCAATTTCTGTGTTTCATCGTCAATAAGAAGGTGCAAGGTACAAAGTAAACCTGAAGTGAAGCATCGGAATCTAAAACTGGTCTCACAGGAGAGTTTCAAATCATAGAAACTGAGAGTGTCAGACCACTTGTACTTAAGTCGGCATTGTGCCAATTGTATTAAATTCGGATGCAATTTCTGTGTTTCATCGTCAATAAGAAGGTCCAAGGGATACAGTAAAACTGAAGTGAAACATCGGAATCTAAATCTGGACTCACAGGAGAGGTTCAAATCATAGAAAGTTAGAGTGTCACTCCTCTTGTACTTGAGTCGGTATTGTGCCTTTTGTACTGAATTCGGATGCAATTTCTGTGTTTCATCGTCAATAACAAGGTCCAAGGGATATAGTAAACCTGAAGTGAAGCATCGGAATCTAAAACTGGACTCACAGGAGAAGTTCAAATCATAGAAAGTTAGAGTGTCAGTCCTCTTGTACTTATGTAGGCATTGTGCCTTTTGTATTAAATTCGGATGCAATTTCTGTGTTTCATTGTCAATAAGAAAGTCCAAGGGATACAGTAAACCTGAAGTGAAGCATCGAAATCTAAAACTGGACTCACATGAGAGGTTCAAATCATAGAGAGTTAGAGTTTCACTCCTCTTGTACTTAAGTCGGTATTGTGCCTTTTGTAATTAATTCGGATGCAATATCTGTGTTTCATCGTCAATAAGAAGGTGCAATGTATACAGTAGACCTGAAGTGAAGCATCGGAATCTAAAACTGGACTCACAGGAGAGGTTCAAATCATAGAAAGTTAGAGTGTCATTCCCCTTGTACTTAAGTCGCATTGTGCCTTTTGAATTTAACTCCGATGCAATTTCTTTGTTTCATCGTCAATAAGAAGGTGCAAGGTATACAGTAAACCTGAAGTGAAGCATCGGAATCTAAAACTGGACTCACATTAGAGCTTCGAATCATGGAAAGTGAGAGTGTCAGTCCTCTTTTACTTGAGTCGGCATTGTGCCTTTTGTATTAAATTCCGATGCAATTTCAGTGTCTCATCGTCAATAAGAAGGTGCAAGGTATACAGTAAACCTGAAGTGAAGCATCGGAATCTAAAACTGGACTCACAGGAGAGGTTCAAATGAAAGAAAGTGAGGGTGTCAGTCCTCTTGTACTTCAGTCGGCATTGTGACATTTGTATTAAATTCGGACGCAATTTCTGTGTTTCATCGTCAATAAGAAGGCCCAAGGGATACAGAAAACCTGAAGTGAAGCATCGGAATCTAAAACTGGATTCACAGGAAAGGTTCAAATCAATGAAAGTGAGAGTGTCAGTCCTCTTGTACTTAAGTCGGCATTGTCCCTTTTGAATTTAATTCCGATGCAATTTCTGTGTTTTATCGTCAATAAGAACGTCCAAGGGATACAGTAAACCTGAAGTGAAGCAACGGAATCTAAAACTGGACTCACAGGAGAGGTTCAAATCATAGAAAGTGAGAGTGTCAGTCCTCTTTTACTTAAGTCGGAATTGTGCTTTTTTAATTCAATTCCGATGCAATTTCTGTGTGTCATCGTCAATAAGAAGGTCTAAGGGAGACAGTAAACCTGAAGTGCAGCATCGGAATCTAAAACCGGACTCACAGGAGTGGTTCAAATCATACAAAGTTAGAGTGTCAGTCCTCTTTTACTTAAGTCAGCATTGTGCCTTTTGTATTAAATTCCGATGCAATTTCTGTGTTTCATCGTCAATATGAAGGTGCAAGTTATACAGTAAACCTGAAGTGAAGCATCGCAATCTAAAACTGGACTCACATCAGAGGTTCAAATCATAGAAAGTGAGAGTGTCAGTCCTCTTGTACTTAAGTCGGCATTGTGCCATTTGTATTAAATTCGGATGCAATTTCTGTGTTTCATCGTCAATAAGAAGGTCCAAGGGATACAGTTAACCTGAAGGGAAGCATCGGAACCTAAAACTGGACTCACAGGATAGGTTCATATCATAGAAAGTTAGAATGTCATCCACTTGTACTTATGTCGGCATTGTGCCTTTTGTTCCAAATTCGGATGCAATTTCTGTGTTTCATCGTCAATAAGAAGGTCGAAGGGATACGATATACCTGAAGTGAAGCATCGGAATCTAAAACTGGACTCACAGGAGAGGTTCAAATCATAGAAACTGAGGATGTCAGTCCTCTTGTACTTAAGTCGGCATTGTGCCATTTGTACTAAATTCGGATGCAATTTCTGTGTTTCATCGTCAATAAGAAGGTCCAAGGGATACAGTAAACCTGAAGTGAAGCATCGGAATCTAAAACTGGACTCACAGGAGAAGTTCAAATCATAGAAAGTTAGAGTGTCAGTCCTCTTGTACTTAAGTCGGCATTGTGCCTTTTGTATTATAATCGGATGCAATTTCTGTGTTTCACCGTCAATAAGAAACTCCAAGGGATGCAGCAAACCTGAAGTGAAGCATCGGAATCTAAAACTGGACTCACATTAGAGGTTCAAATCATAGAAAGTTAGAGTGTCACTCCTCTTGTACTTGAGTCGATATTGTGCCTTTTGTATTGAATTCAGATGCAATTTCGTTGTTTCATCGTCAATAACAAGGTCCAAGGGATATAGTAAACCTGAAGTGAAGCATCGGAATCTAAAACTGGACTCACAGGAGAAGTTCAAATCATAGAAAGTTAGAGTGTCAGTCCTCTTGTACTTAAGTCGGCATTGTGCATTTGTATGAAATTCGGATGCAATTTCTGTGTTTCACCGTCAATAAGAAAGTCCAAGGGATACAGTAAACCTGAAGTGAAGCATCGTAATCTAAAACTGGACTCACAGGAGAGGTTCAAATCATAGAAAGTGAGAGTGTTAGTCCTCTTGTACTTAAGTCGGTATTGTGCCTTTTGTATTAAATTCGAATGCAACTTCTGTGTTTTATTGTCAATAAGAAGGTCCGAGGGATACAGTAAACCTTAAGGGAAGCGTCGGAATCTAAAACTGGACTCACAGGAGAGGTTCATATCATAGAAAGTAAGTGTGTTAGTCCTCTTGTACTTATGTCGCCATTGTGCCATTTGTATTAAATTCGGTTGCAATTTCTGTGTTTCATCGTCAATAAGAATGTCCAAGGGATACAGTAAACCTGAAGTGAAGCATCGGAATCTAAAACTGGACTCACATTAGAGCTTCGAATCATGGAAAGTGAGAGTGTCAGTCCTCTTTTACTTGAGTCGGCATTGTGCCTTTTGTATTAAATTCCGATGCAATTTCAGTGTCTCATCGTCAATAAGAAGGTGCAAGGTATACAGTAAACCTGAAGTGAAGCATCGGAATCTAAAACTGGACTCACAGGAGAGGTTCAAATGAAAGAAAGTGAGAGTGTCAGTCCTCTTGTACTTAAGTCGGCATTGTGCCATTTGTATTAAATTCGGACGCAATTTCTGTGTTTCATCGTCAATAAGAAGGTCCAAGGGATACAGAAAACCTGAAGTGAAGCATCGGAATCTAAACCTGGATTCACAGGAGAGGTTCAAATCAAAGAAAGTGAGAGTGTCAGCCCTCTTGTACTTAAGTCGGCATTGTGCTTTTTGAATTTAATTCCGATGCAATTTCTGTGTTTTATCGTCAATAAGAACGTCCAAGGGATACAGTAAACCTGAAGTGAAGCAACGGATTCTAAAACTGGACTCACAGGAAAGATTCAAATCATAGATAGTTAGAGTGTCAGTCCTCTTGTACTTAAGTCAATATTGTGCCTCTTGTATTAAATTCGGATGCAATTTCTGTGTTTCATCGTCTATAAGAAGGTCCAAGGGACACAGTAAACCTTAAGTGAAACATCGGGATCTACAACTGGACTCACAGGAGAGGTTCAAATCATAGAGAGTTAGAGTTTCACTGCTCTTGTACTTAAGTCGGTATTGTGCCTTTTGTATTAAATTCGGATGCAATATCTGTGTTTCATCGTCAATAAGAAGGTGCAATGTATACAGTAGACCTGAAGTGAAGCATCGGAATCTAAAACTGGACTCACAGGAGAGGTTCAAATCATAGAAAGTTAGAGTGTCATTCCCCTTGTACTTAAGTCGCATTGTGCCTTTTGAATTTAACTCCGATGCAATTTCTTTGTTTCATCGTCAATAAGAAGGTGCAAGGTATACAGTAAACCTGAAGTGAAGCATCGGAATCTAAAACTGGACTCACATTAGAGCTTCGAATCATGGAAAGTGAGAGTGTCAGTCCTCTTTTACTTGAGTCGGCATTGTGCCTTTTGTATTAAATTCCGATGCAATTTCAGTGTCTCATCGTCAATAAGAAGGTGCAAGGTATACAGTAAACCTGAAGTGAAGCATCGGAATCTAAAACTGGACTCACAGGAGAGGTTCAAATGAAAGAAAGTGAGGGTGTCAGTCCTCTTGTACTTCAGTCGGCATTGTGACATTTGTATTAAATTCGGACGCAATTTCTGTGTTTCATCGTCAATAAGAAGGCCCAAGGGATACAGAAAACCTGAAGTGAAGCATCGGAATCTAAAACTGGATTCACAGGAAAGGTTCAAATCAATGAAAGTGAGAGTGTCAGTCCTCTTGTACTTAAGTCGGCATTGTGCCTTTTGAATTTAATTCCGATGCAATTTCTGTGTTTTATCGTCAATAAGAACGTCCAAGGGATACAGTAAACCTAAAGTGAAGCAACGGAATCTAAAACTGGACTCACAGGAGAGGTTCAAATCATAGAAAGTGAGAGTGTCAGTCCTCTTTTACTTAAGTCGGAATTGTGCGTTTTTAATTCAATTCCGATGCAATTTCTGTGTGTCATCGTCAATAAGAAGGTCTAAGGGAGACAGTAAACCTGAAGTGCAGCATCGGAATCTAAAACTGGACTCACAGGAGTGGTTCAAATCATACAAAGTTAGAGTGTCAGTCCTCTTTTACTTAAGTCAGCATTGTGCCTTTTGTATTAAATTCCGATGCAATTTCTGTGTTTCATCGTCAATATGAAGGTGCAAGTTATACAGTAAACCTGAAGTGAAGCATCGGAATCTAAAACTGGACTCACATCAGAGGTTCAAATCATAGAAAGTGAGAGTGTCAGTCCTCTTGTACTTAAGTCGGCATTGTGCCATTTGTATTAAATTCGGATGCAATTTCTGTGTTTCATCGTCAATAAGAAGGTCCAAGGGATACAGTTAACCTGAAGGGAAGCATCGGAACCTAAAACTGGACTCACAGGATAGGTTCATATCATAGAAAGTTAGAATGTCATCCACTTGTACTTATGTCGGCATTGTGCCTTTTGTTCCAAATTCGGATGCAATTTCTGTGTTTCATCGTCAATAAGAAGGTCGAAGGGATACGATATACCTGAAGTGAAGCATCGGAATCTAAAACTGGACTCACAGGAGAGGTTCAAATCATAGAAACTGAGGATGTCAGTCCTCTTGTACTTAAGTCGGCATTGTGCAATTTGTACTAAATTCGGATGCAATTTCTGTGTTTCATCGTCAATAAGAAGGTCCAAGGGATACAGTAAACCTGAAGTGAAGCATCGGAATCTAAAACTGGACTCACAGGAGAAGTTCAAATCATAGAAAGTTAGAGTGTCAGTCCTCTTGTACTTAAGTCGGCATTGTGCCTTTTGTATTATAATCGGATGCAATTTCTGTGTTTCACCGTCAATAAGAAAGTCCAAGGGATACAGCAAACCTGAAGTGAAGCATCGGAATCTAAAACTGGACTCACATTAGAGGTTCAAATCATAGAAAGTTAGAGTGTCACTCCTCTTGTACTTGAGTCGATATTGTGCCTTTTGTATTGAATTCAGATGCAATTTCGTTGTTTCATCGTCAATAACAAGGTCCAAGGGATATAGTAAACCTGAAGTGAAGCATCGGAATCTAAAACTGGACTCACAGGAGAAGTTCAAATCATAGAAAGTTAGAGTGTCAGTCCTCTTGTACTTAAGTCGGCATTGTGCATTTGTATGAAATTCGGATGCAATTTCTGTGTTTCACCGTCAATAAGAAAGTCCAAGGGATACAGTAAACCTGAAGTGAAGCATCGTAATCTAAAACTGGACTCACAGGAGAGGTTCAAATCATAGAAAGTGAGAGTGTTAGTCCTCTTGTACTTAAGTCGGTATTGTGCCTTTTGTATTAAATTCGAATGCAACTCCTGTGTTTTATTGTCAATAAGAAGGTCCGAGGGATACAGTAAACCTTAAGGGAAGCGTCGGAATCTAAAACTGGACTCACAGGAGAGGTTCAAATCATAGAAAGTAAGTGTGTTAGTCCTCTTGTACTTATGTCGGCATTGTGCCATTTGTATTAAATTCGGTTGCAATTTCTGTGTTTCATCGTCAATAAGAATGTCCAAGGGATACAGTAAACCTGAAGTGAAGCATCGGAATCTAAAACTGGACCCACATTAGAGCTTCGAATCATGGAAAGTGAGAGTGTCAGTCCTCTTTTACTTGAGTCGGCATTGTGCCTTTTGTATTAAATTCCGATGCAATTTCAGTGTCTCATCGTCAATAAGAAGGTGCAAGGTATACAGTAAACCTGAAGTGAAGCATCGGAATCTAAAACTGGACTCACAGGAGAGGTTCAAATGAAAGAAAGTGAGAGTGTCAGTCCTCTTGTACTTAAGTCGGCATTGTGCCATTTGTATTAAATTCGGACGCAATTTCTGTGTTTCATCGTCAATAAGAAGGTCCAAGGGATACAGAAACCTGAAGTGAAGCATCGGAATCTAAACCTGGATTCACAGGAGAGGTTCAAATCAAAGAAAGTGAGAGTGTCAGTCCTCTTGTACCTAAGTCGGCATTGTGCTTTTTGAATTTAATTCCGATGCAATTTCTGTGTTTTATCGTCAATAAGAACGTCCAAGGGATACAGTAAACCTGAAGTGAAGCAACGGATTCTAAAACTGGACTCACAGGAAAGATTCACATCATAGATAGTTAGAGTGTCAGTCCTCTTGTACTTAAGTCAATATTGTGCCTCTTGTATTAAATTCGGATGCAATTTCTGTGTTTCATCGTCTATAAGAAGGTCCAAGGGACACAGTAAACCTTAAGTGAAACATCGGGATCTACAACTGGACTCACAGGAGAGGTTCAAATCATAGAAAGTTAGAGTGTCATTCCACTTTTACTTAAGTCGACATTGTGCCTTTTGTATTAAATTTCGATGCAATTTCTGTGTTTCATCATCAATAAGTAAGTGCAAGGTACACAGTAAACCTGAAGTGAAGCATCGGAATCTAAAACTGGACTCACAGGAGAGGTTCAAATCATAGAAACTGAGGGTGTCAGTCCTCTTGTACTTAAGTCGGCAATGTGCCATTAGTACTAAATTCGGATGCAATTTCTGTGTTTCATCGTCAATAAGAAGATCCAAGGGATACAGTAAACCTGAAGTGAAGCATCGGAATCTAAAACTGGACTCACAGGAGAAGTTCAAATCATAGAAAGTTAGAGTGTCAGTCCTCTTGTACTTAAGTCGGCATTGTGCCTTTTGTATTAAATTCGGATGCAATTTCTGTGTTTCACCGTCAATAAGAAAGTCCAAGGGATACAGTAAACTTGAAGTGAAGCATCGGAATCTAAAACTGGACTCACATTAGAGGTTCAAATCATAGAAAGTTAGAGTGTCACTCCTCTTGTACTTGAGTCGATATTGTGCCTTTTGTATTGAATTCGGATGCAATTTCGTTGTTTCATCATCAATAACAAGGTCCAAGGGATATAGTAAACCTGAAGTGAAGCATCGGAATCTAAAACTGGACTCACAGGAGAAGTTCAAATCATAGAAAGTTAGAGTGTCAGTCCTCTTGTACTTAAGTCGGCATTGTGCCTTTTGTATGAAATTCGGATGCAATTTCTGTGTTTCACCGTCAATAAGAAAGTCCAAGGGATACAGTAAACCTGAAGTGAAGCATCGGAATCTAAAACTGGACTCACAGGAGAGGTTCAAATCATAGAAAGGTAGAGTGTCATTCCTCTTGTACTTAAGTCGCATTGTGCCTTTGAATTTAATTCCGATGCAATTTCTTTGTTTCATCGTCAATAAGAAGGTGCAAGGTATACAGTAAACCTGAAGTGAAGCATCGGAATCTAAAACTGGACTCACAAGAGAGGTTCAAACAATAGAAAGTGAGAGTGTTAGTCCTCTTGTACTTAAGACGGTATTGTATCTTTTGTATTATAATCGGATGCAATTTCAGTGTTTTCTCGTCCATAAGAAGGTCCAAGGGATACAGTAAACCTGAAGTGAAGCATCGGAATCTAAAACTGGACTCACAGGAGAGGTTCAAATCATAGAAAGGTAGAGTGTCATTCCTCTTGTACTTAAGTCGCATTGTGCCTTTGAATTTAATTCCGATGCAATTTCTTTGTTTCATCGTCAATAAGAAGGTGCAAGGTATACAGTAAACCTGAAGTGAAGCATCGGAATCTAAAACTGGACTCACAAGAGAGGTTCAAATCATAGAATGTGAGAGTGTTAGTCCTCTTGTACTTAAGTCGGTATTGTATCTTTTGTATTAAAATCGGATGCAATTTCTGTGTTTTATCGTCCATAAGAAAGTCCAAGGGATACAGTAAACCTTAAGGGAAGCGTCGGAATCTAAAACTGGACTCACAGGAGAGGTTCAAATCATAGAAAGTGAGAGTGTTAGTCCTCTTGTACTTAAGTCGGCATTGTGCCATTTGTATTAAAGTCGGTTGCAATTTCTGTGTTTCATCGTCAATAAGAATGTCCAAGGGATACAGTAAACCTGAAGTGATGCATCGGAATCTAAAACTGGACTCACTGGAGAGATTAAAATCATAGACAGTTAGAGTGTTACTCCTCTTGTACTTATGTCGGTATTGTGCCTTTTGTATTAAATTCGGATGCAATTTCTGTGTTTCATCGTCTATAAGATGGTCCAAGGGACACAGTAATCCTCAAGTGAAACATCGGAATCTAAAACTGGACTCACAGGAGAGGTTCGAATCATAGAAAGTTAGAGTGTCAGTCCACTTTTACTTAAGTTGACATTGTGCCTTTTGTATTAAATTTCGATGCAATTTCTGTGTTTCATCGTCAATAAGAATGTCCAAGGGATACAGTAAACCTGAAGTGAAGCATCGGAATCTAAAACTGGACTCACAGGGGAAGTTAAAATCATAGAATGTTAGAGTGTCAGTCCTCTTGTACTTAAGTCGGCATTGTGCCTTTTGTATTAAATTCGGATGCAATTTCTGTGTTTCACCGTCAATTAGAAAGTCCAAGGGATACAGTAAACCTGAAGTGAAGCATCGGAATCTAAAACTGGACTCACAGGAGAGGTTCAAATCATAGAGAGTTAGAGTGTCACTCCTCCTGTACTTAAGTCGGAATTGTAAATTTTGTATTAAATTCGGATGCAATATCTGTGTTTCTTCGTCAATAAGAAGGTGCAATGTATACAGTAGACCTGAAGTGAAGCATCGGAATCTAAAACTGGACTCACAGGAGAGGTTCAAATCATAGAAAGTTAGAGTGTCATACCCCTTGTACTTAAGTCGCATTGTGCCTTTTGAATTTAACTCCGATGCAATTTCTTTGTTTCATCGTCAATAAGAAGGTGCAAGGTATACAGTAAACCTGAAGTGAAGCATCGGAATCTAAAACTGGACTCACATTAGAGCTTCGCATCATGGAAAGTGAGAGTGTCAGTCCTCTTTTACTTGAGTCGGCATTGTGCCTTTTGTATTAAATTCCGAAGCAATTTCAGTGTCTCATCGTCAATAAGAAGGTGCAAGGTATACAGTAAACCTGAAGTGAAGCATCGGAATCTAAAACTGGACTCACAGGAGAGGTTCAAATCAAAGAAAGTGTGAGTGTCAGTCCTCTTGTACTTAAGTCGGCATTGTGCCATTTGTATTAAATTCGGATGCAATTTCTGTGTTTCATCGTCAATTAGAAGGTCCAAGGGATACAGTTAACCTGAAGGGAAGCATCGGAACCTAAAACTGGACTCACAGGATAGGTTCATATCATAGAAAGTTAGAATGTCATCCACTTGTACTTATGTCGGCATTGTGCCTTTTGTTCCAAATTCGGATGCAATTTCTGTGTTTCATCGTCAATAAGAAGGTCGAAGGGATACGATATACCTGAAGTGAAGCATCGGAATCTAAAACTGGACTCACAGGAGAGGTTCAAATCATAGAAACTGAGGATGTCAGTCCTCTTGTACTTAAGTCGGCATTGTGCAATTTGTACTAAATTCGGATGCAATTTCTGTGTTTCATCGTCAATAAGAAGGTCCAAGGGATACAGTAAACCTGAAGTGAAGCATCGGAATCTAAAACTGGACTCACAGGAGAAGTTCAAATCATAGAAAGTTAGAGTGTCAGTCCTCTTGTACTTAAGTCGGCATTGTGCCTTTTGTATTATAATCGGATGCAATTTCTGTGTTTCACCGTCAATAAGAAAGTCCAAGGGATACAGCAAACCTGAAGTGAAGCATCGGAATCTAAAACTGGACTCACATTAGAGGTTCAAATCATAGAAAGTTAGAGTGTCACTCCTCTTGTACTTGAGTCGATATTGTGCCTTTTGTATTGAATTCAGATGCAATTTCGTTGTTTCATCGTCAATAACAAGGTCCAAGGGATATAGTAAACCTGAAGTGAAGCATCGGAATCTAAAACTGGACTCACAGGAGAAGTTCAAATCATAGAAAGTTAGAGTGTCAGTCCTCTTGTACTTAAGTCGGCATTGTGCATTTGTATGAAATTCGGATGCAATTTCTGTGTTTCACCGTCAATAAGAAAGTCCAAGGGATACAGTAAACCTGAAGTGAAGCATCGTAATCTAAAACTGGACTCACAGGAGAGGTTCAAATCATAGAAAGTGAGAGTGTTAGTCCTCTTGTACTTAAGTCGGTATTGCGCCTTTTGTATTAAATTCGAATGCAACTCCTGTGTTTTATTGTCAATAAGAAGGTCCGAGGGATACAGTAAACCTTAAGGGAAGCGTCGGAATCTAAAACTGGACTCACAGGAGAGGTTCAAATCATAGAAAGTAAGTGTGTTAGTCCTCTTGTACTTATGTCGGCATTGTGCCATTTGTATTAAATTCGGTTGCAATTTCTGTGTTTCATCGTCAATAAGAATGTCCAAGGGATACAGTAAACCTGAAGTGAAGCATCGGAATCTAAAACTGGACTCACATTAGAGCTTCGAATCATGGAAAGTGAGAGTGTCAGTCCTCTTTTACTTGAGTCGGCATTGTGCCTTTTGTATTAAATTCCGATGCAATTTCAGTGTCTCATCGTCAATAAGAAGGTGCAAGGTATACAGTAAACCTGAAGTGAAGCATCGGAATCTAAAACTGGACTCACAGGAGAGGTTCAAATGAAAGAAAGTGAGAGTGTCAGTCCTCTTGTACTTAAGTCGGCATTGTGCCATTTGTATTAAATTCGGACGCAATTTCTGTGTTTCATCGTCAATAAGAAGGTCCAAGGGATACAGAAAACCTGAAGTGAAGCATCGGAATCTAAACCTGGATTCACAGGAGAGGTTCAAATCAAAGAAAGTGAGAGTGTCAGTCCTCTTGTACCTAAGTCGGCATTGTGCTTTTTGAATTTAATTCCGATGCAATTTCTGTGTTTTATCGTCAATAAGAACGTCCAAGGGATACAGTAAACCTGAAGTGAAGCAACGGATTCTAAAACTGGACTCACAGGAAAGATTCACATCATAGATAGTTAGAGTGTCAGTCCTCTTGTACTTAAGTCAATATTGTGCCTCTTGTATTAAATTCGGATGCAATTTCTGTGTTTCATCGTCTATAAGAAGGTCCAAGGGACACAGTAAACCTTAAGTGAAACATCGGGATCTACAACTGGACTCACAGGAGAGGTTCAAATCATAGAAAGTTAGAGTGTCATTCCACTTTTACTTAAGTCGACATTGTGCCTTTTGTATTAAATTTCGATGCAATTTCTGTGTTTCATCGTCAATAAGTAGGTGCAAGGTACACAGTAAACCTGAAGTGAAGCATCGGAATCTAAAACAGGACTCACAGGAGAGGTTCAAATCATAGAAACTGAGGGTGTCAGTCCTCTTGTACTTAAGTCGGCAATGTGCCATTAGTACTAAATTCGGATGCAATTTCTGTGTTTCATCGTCAATAAGAAGATCCAAGGGATACAGTAAACCTGAAGTGAAGCATCGGAATCTAAAACTGGACTCCCAGGAGAAGTTCAAATCATAGAAAGTTAGAGTGTCAGTCCTCTTGTACTTAAGTCGGCATTGTGCCTTTTGTATTAAATTCGGATGCAATTTCTGTGTTTCACCGTCAATAAGAAAGTCCAAGGGATACAGTAAACTTGAAGTGAAGCATCGGAATCTAAAACTGGACTCACATTAGAGGTTCAAATCATAGAAAGTTAGAGTGTCACTCCTCTTGTACTTGAGTCGATATTGTGCCTTTTGTATTGAATTCGGATGCAATTTCGTTGTTTCATCATCAATAACAAGGTCCAAGGGATATAGTAAACCTGAAGTGAAGCATCGGAATCTAAAACTGGACTCACAGGAGAAGTTCAAATCATAGAAAGTTAGAGTGTCAGTCCTCTTGTACTTAAGTCGGCATTGTGCCTTTTGTATGAAATTCGGATGCAATTTCTGTGTTTCACCGTCAATAAGAAAGTCCAAGGGATACAGTAAACCTGAAGTGAAGCATCGGAATCTAAAACTGGACTCACAGGAGAGGTTCAAATCATAGAAAGGTAGAGTGTCATTCCTCTTGTACTTAAGTCGCATTGTGCCTTTGAATTTAATTCCGATGCAATTTCTTTGTTTCATCGTCAATAAGAAGGTGCAAGGTATACAGTAAACCTGAAGTGAAGCATCGGAATCTAAAACTGGACTCACAAGAGAGGTTCAAACAATAGAAAGTGAGAGTGTTAGTCCTCTTGTACTTAAGACGGTATTGTATCTTTTGTATTATAATCGGATGCAATTTCAGTGTTTTCTCGTCCATAAGAAGGTCCAAGGGATACAGTAAACCTGAAGTGAAGCATCAGAATCTAAAACTGGACTCACAGGAGAGGTTCAAATCATAGAAAGGTAGAGTGTCATTCCTCTTGTACTTAAGTCGCATTGTGCCTTTGAATTTAATTCCGATGCAATTTCTTTGTTTCATCGTCAATAAGAAGGTGCAAGGTATACAGTAAACCTGAAGTGAAGCATCGGAATCTAAAACTGGACTCACAAGAGAGGTTCAAATCATAGAATGTGAGAGTGTTAGTCCTCTTGTACTTAAGTCGGTATTGTATCTTTTGTATTAAAATCGGATGCAATTTCTGTGTTTTATCGTCCATAAGAAAGTCCAAGGGATACAGTAAACCTTAAGGGAAGCGTCGGAATCTAAAACTGGACTCACAGGAGAGGTTCAAATCATAGAAAGTGAGAGTGTTAGTCCTCTTGTACTTAAGTCGGCATTGTGCCATTTGTATTAAAGTCGGTTGCAATTTCTGTGTTTCATCGTCAATAAGAATGTCCAAGGGATACAGTAAACCTGAAGTGATGCATCGGAATCTAAAACTGGACTCACTGGAGAGATTAAAATCATAGACAGTTAGAGTGTTACTCCTCTTGTACTTATGTCGGTATTGTGCCTTTTGTATTAAATTCGGATGCAATTTCTGTGTTTCATCGTCTATAAGATGGTCCAAGGGACACAGTAATCCTCAAGTGAAACATCGGAATCTAAAACTGGACTCACAGGAGAGGTTCGAATCATAGAAAGTTAGAGTGTCAGTCCACTTTTACTTAAGTTGACATTGTGCCTTTTGTATTAAATTTCGATGCAATTTCTGTGTTTCATCGTCAATAAGAATGTCCAAGGGATACAGTAAACCTGAAGTGAAGCATCGGAATCTAAAACTGGACTCACAGGGGAAGTTAAAATCATAGAATGTTAGAGTGTCAGTCCTCTTGTACTTAAGTCGGCATTGTGCCTTTTGTATTAAATTCGGATGCAATTTCTGTGTTTCACCGTCAATTAGAAAGTCCAAGGGATACAGTAAACCTGAAGTGAAGCATCGGAATCTAAAACTGGACTCACAGGAGAGGTTCAAATCATAGAGAGTTAGAGTGTCACTCCTCCTGTACTTAAGTCGGAATTGTAAATTTTGTATTAAATTCGGATGCAATATCTGTGTTTCTTCGTCAATAAGAAGGTGCAATGTATACAGTAGACCTGAAGTGAAGCATCGGAATCTAAAACTGGACTCACAGGAGAGGTTCAAATCATAGAAAGTTAGAGTGTCATACCCCTTGTACTTAAGTCGCATTGTGCCTTTTGAATTTAACTCCGATGCAATTTCTTTGTTTCATCGTCAATAAGAAGGTGCAAGGTATACAGTAAACCTGAAGTGAAGCATCGGAATCTAAAACTGGACTCACATTAGAGCTTCGCATCATGGAAAGTGAGAGTGTCAGTCCTCTTTTACTTGAGTCGGCATTGTGCCTTTTGTATTAAATTCCGAAGCAATTTCAGTGTCTCATCGTCAATAAGAAGGTGCAAGGTATACAGTAAACCTGAAGTGAAGCATCGGAATCTAAAACTGGACTCACAGGAGAGGTTCAAATCAAAGAAAGTGTGAGTGTCAGTCCTCTTGTACTTAAGTCGGCATTGTGCCATTTGTATTAAATTCGGACGCAATTTCTGAGTTTCATCGTCAATAAGAAGGTCCAAGGGATACAGAAAACCTGAAGTGAAGCATCGGAATCTAAAACTGGATTCACAGGAGAGGTTCAAATCAAAGAAAGTGAGAGTGTCAGTCCTCTTGTACTTAAGTCGGCATTGTGCCTTTTGAATTTAATTCCGATGCAATTTCTGTGTTTTATCGTCAATAAGAACGTCCAAGGGATACAGTAAACCTGAAGTGAAGCAACGGATTCTAAAACTGGACTCACAGGAGAGGTTCAAATCATAGAAAGTGAGAGTGTCAGTCCTCCTTTACTTAAGTCGGAATTGTGCCCTTTTAATTTAATTCCGATGCAATTTCTGTGTGTCATCGTCAATAAGAAGGTCTAAGGGAGACAGTAAACCTGAAGTGCAGCATCGGAATCTAAAACTGGACTCACAGGAGAGGTTCAAATCATACAAAGTTAGAGTGTCAGTCCTCTTTTACTTAAGTCAGCATTGTGCCTTTTGTATTAAATTCCGATGCAATTTCTGTGTTTCATCGTCAATAAGAAGGTCCAAGGGATACAGTTAACCTGAAGGGAAGCATCGGAACCTAAAACTGGACTCACAGGAGAGGTTCATATCATAGAAAGTTAGAATGTCATCCACTTGTACTTATGTCGGCATTGTGCCTTTTGTTCCAAATTCGGATGCAATTTCTGTGTTTCATCGTCAATAAGAAGGTCGAAGGGATACAGTATACCTGAAGTGAAGCATCGGAATCTAAAACTGGACTCGCAGGAGAGGTTCAAATCATAGAAACTGAGGGTGTCAGTCCTCTTGTACTTAAGTCGGCATTCTGCCATTTGTACTAAATTCGGATGCAATTTCTGTGTTTCATCGTCAATAAGAAGGTCCAAGGGTTACAGTAAACCTGAAGTGAAGCATCGGAATCTAAAACTGGACTCACAGGAGAAGTTCAAATCATAGAAAGTTAGAGTGTCAGTCCTCTTGTACTTAAGTCCGCATTGTGCCTTTTGTATTAAATTCGGATGCAATTTCTGTGTTTCACCGTCAATAAGAAAGTCCAAGGGATACAGTAAACCTGAAGTGAAGCATCGGAATCTAAAACTGGGCTCACATTAGAGGTTCAAATCATAGATAGTTAGAGTGTCACTCCTCTTGTACTTAAGTCACATTGTGCCTTTTGAATTTAATTCCGATGCAATTTCTTTGTTTCATCGTCAACAAGATGGTGCAAGGTATACAGTAAACCTGAAGTGAAGCATCGGAATCTAAAACTGGACTCACAGGAGAGGTTCGAATCATGGAAAGTGAGAGTGTCAGTCCTCTTTTACTTAAGTCGGCATTGTGCTTTTGTATTAAATTCCGATGCAATTTCAGTGTCTCATCGTCAATAAGAAGGTGAAAGGTATACAGTAAACCTGAAGTGAAGCATCGAAATCTAAAACTGGACTCACAGGAGAGGTTCAAATCAAAGAAAGTGAGAGTGTCAGTCCTCTTGTACTTAAGTCGGCATTGTGCCATTTGTATTAAATTCGGATGCAATTTCTGTGTTTCATCGTCAATATGAAGGTCCAAGGGATACAGTTAACCTGAAGTGAAGCAACGGAACCTAAAACTGGACTCACAGGAGAGGTTCATATCATAGAAAGTTAGAATGTCAGTCCACTTGTACTTATGTCGGCATTGTGCCATTTGTATTAAATTGGGATGCAATTTCTGTGTTTCATCTTCAATAAGAAGGTCCAATCTATACAGTAAACCAGAAGTGAAGCATCGGAATCTAAAACTGGACTCACAGGAGAGGTTCAAATCATTGAAAGGTAGAGTGTCATTCCTCTTGTACTTAAGTCGCATTGTGCCTTTCAATTTAGTTCCGATGCAATTTCTTTGTTTCATCGTCAATAAGAAGGTCGAAGGGAGACAGTAAACCTGAAGTGAAGCATCGGAATCTGAAACTGGACTCACAGGAGTGGTTCAAATCATAGAAACCGAAAGTGTCAGTCCTCTAGTACTTAAGTCGACATCGTGCCATTTGTATTAAATTGGGATGCAATTTCTGTGTTTCATCTTCAATAAGAAGGTCCAATCTATACAGTAAACCTGAAGTGAAGCATCGGAATCTAAAACTGGATGCACAGGAGAGCTTCAAATCAAAGAAAGTGAGAGTGTCAGTCCTCTTGTACTTAAGTCGACATCGTGCCATTTGTATTAAATTGGGATGCAATTTCTGTGTTTCATCTTCAATAAGAAGGTCCAATCTATACAGTAAACCAGAAGTGAAGCATCGGAATCTAAAACTGGATGCACAGGAGAGCTTCAAATCAAAGAAAGTGAGAGTGTCAGTCCCCTTGTACTTAAGTCGGCATTGTGCGTTTTGACTTTAATTCCGATGCAATTTCTGTGTTTCATCGTCAATAAGAAGGTGCAAGGTATACAGTAAACCTGAAGTGAAGCATCGGAATCTAAAACTGGACTCACAGGAGAGGTTCAAATCATAGAAAGTGGGAGTGTCAGTCCTCTTGTACTTACGTCGGCATTGTGCCTATTGTATTGAATACCGATGCAATTTCTGTGTTTCATCGTCAATAAGAAGGTCCAAAGGATACAGAAAACCTGAAGTGAGGCATCGGAATCTAAAACTGGATTTACAGGAGAGCTTCAAATCAAAGAAAGTGAGAGTGTCAGTCCTCTTGTACTTAAGTCGGCATTGTGCCTTTTGAATTTAATTCCGATGCAATTTCTGTGTTTTATCGTCAATAAGAACGCCCAAGGGATACAGTAAACCTGAAGTGAAGCAACGGAATCTAAAACTGGACTCACAGGAGAGCTTCAAATCAAAGAAAGTGAGAGTGTCAGTCCTCTTGTACTTAAGTCGACATCGTGCCATTTGTATTAAATTGGGATGCAATTTCTGTGTTTCATCTTCAATAAGAAGGTCCAATCTATACAGTAAACCAGAAGTGAAGCATCGGAATCTAAAACTGGACTCACAGGATTGGTTCAAATCATACAAAGTTAGAGAGTCAGTCCTCTTTTACTTAAGTCAGCATTGTGTCTTTTGTATTAAATTCCGATGCAATTTCTGTGTTTCATCGTCATTAAGAAGGTGCAAGGTATACAGTAAACCGAAGTGAAGCATCAGAATCTAAAACTGGACTCACATCAGAGGTTCAAATCATAGAAAGTGAGAGTGTCAGTCCTCTTGTACTTAAGTCGGCATTGTGCCATTTGTATTAAATTCGAATGCAATTTCTGTGTTTCATCGTCAATAAGATGGTCCAAGGGATACAGTTAACCTGAAGTGAAGCATCGGAATCTAAAACTGGACTCACAGAAGAGGTTCATATCATAGATAGTTAGAATGTCAGTCCTCTTGTACTTAAGTCGGCATTGTGCGTTTTGAATTTAATTCCGATGCAATTTCTGTGTGTCATCCTCAATACGAAGGTGAAAGGGATACAGTAAACCTGAAGTGAAGCATCGGAATCTAAAACTGGACTCACAGGAAAGATTCAATTCATAGGTAGTTAGAGTGTCAGTCCTCTTGTACTTAAGTCAGTATTGTGCCTCTTGTATTAAATTCGGATGCAATTTCTGTGTTTCATCGTCAATAAGAAGGTCCAAGGGACACAGTAATCCTCAAGTGAAACATTGGAATCTAAAACTGGACTCACAGGAGAGGTTCAAATCATAGAAACTGAGAGTGTCAGTCCTCTTGTACTTAAGTCGGCATTGTGCCAATTGTATTAAATTCGGATGCATTTTCTGTGTTTCGTCGTCAATAAGAAGGTCCAAGGGATACAGTAAAACTGAAGTGAAACATCGGAATCTAAATCTGGACTCACAGGAGAGGTTCAAATCATAGAAAGTTAGAGTGTCACTCCTCTTGTACTTGAGTCGGTATTGTGCCTTTTGTATTGATTTCAGATGCAATTTCTGTGTTTCACCGTCAATAAGAAAGTCCAAGGGATACAGTAAACCTGAAGTGAAGCATCGGAATCTAAAACTGGACTCACAGGAGAGGTTCAAATCATAGAGAGTTAGAGCGTCACTCCTCTTGTACTTAAGTCGGTATTGTGCCTTTTTTATTATATTCGGCTGCAATATCTGTGTTTCATCGTCAATAAGAAGGTGCAATGTATACAGTAGACCTGAAGTGAAGCATCGGAATCTAAAACTGGACTCACATTAGAGGTTCAAATCATAGAAAGGTAGAGTGTCATTCCTCTTGTACTTAAGCCGCATTGTGCCTTTTGAATTTAATTCCGATGCAATTTCTTTGTTTCATCGTCAATAAGAAGGTGCAAGGTATACAGTAAACCTGAAGTGAAGCATCGGAATCTAAAACTGGACTCACATTAGAGCTTCGAATCATGGAAAGTGAGAGTGTCAGTCCTCTTTTACTTGAGTCGGCATTGTGCCTTTTGTATTAAATTCCGATGCAATTCCAGTGTCTCATCGTCAATAAGAAGGTGCAAGGTATACAGTAAACTTGAAGTGAAGCATCGGAATCTAAAACTGGACTCACAGGAGAGGTTCAAATGAAAGTAAGTGAGAGTGTCAGTCCTCTTGTACTTAAGTAGGCATTGTGCCATTTGTATTAAATTCGGACGCAATTTCTGAGTTTCATCGTCAATAAGAAGGTCCAAGGGATACAGAAATCCTGAAGTGAAGCATCGGAATCTAAAACTGGATTCACAGGAGAGGTTCAAATCAAAGAAAGTGAGAGTGTCAGTCCTCTTGTACTTAAGTCGGCATTGTGCCTTTTGAATTTAATTCCGATGCAATTTCTGTGTTTTATCGTCAATAAGAACGTCCAAGGGATACAGTAAACCTGAAGTGAAGCAACGGATTCTAAAACCGGACTCACAGGAGAGGTTCAAATCATAGAAAGTGAGAGTGTCAGTCCTCTTGTACTTAAGTCGGCATTGTGCCTTTTGAATTTAATTCCGATGCAATTTCTGAGTTTTATCGTCAATAAGAACGTCCAAGGGATACAGTTAACCTGAAGTGAAGCATCAGAATCTAAAACTGGACTCACATCAGAGGTTCAAATCATAGAAAGTGAGAGTGTCAGTCCTCTTGTACTTAAGTCGGCATTGTGCCTTTTGTATTAAATTTCGATGCAATTTCTGTGTTTCATCGTCAATAAGTTGGTGCAAGGTACACAGTAAACCTGAAGTGAAGCATCGGAGTCTAAAACTGGACTCACAGGAGAGGTTCAAATCATAGAAACTGAGGGTGTCAGTCCTCTTGTACTTAAGTCGGCATTGTGCCATTTGTACTAAATTCGGATGCAATTTCTGTGTTTCATCGTCAATAAGAAGGTCCAAGGGATACAGTAAACCTGAAGTGAAGCATCGGAAATTAAAACTGGACTCACAGGAGAAGTTCAAATCATAGAAAGTTAGAGTGTCAGTCCTCTTGTAATTAAGTCGGCATTGTGCCTTTTGTATTAAATTCGGATGCAATTTCTGTGTTTCACCGTCAATAAGAAAGTCCAAGGGATACAGTAAACCTGAAGTGAAGCATCGGAATCTAAAACTGGACTCACATTAGAGGTTCAAATCATAGATAGTTAGAGTGTCACTCCTCTTGTACTTAAGTCGGTATTGTGCCTTTTGTATTATATTCGGCTGCAATATCTGTGTTTCATCGTCAATAAGAAGGTGCAATGTATACAGTAGACCTGAAGTGAAGCATCGGAATCTAAAACTGGACTCACATTAGAGGTTCAAATCATAGAAAGGTAGAGTGTCATTCCTCTTGTACTTAAGTTGCATAGTGCCTTTTGAATTTAATTCCGATGCAATTTCTTTGTTTCATCGTCAATAAGAAGGTGCAAGGTATACAGTAAACCTGAAGTGAAGCATCGGAATCTAAAACTGGACTCACAGGAGAGGTTCGAATCATGGAAAGTGAGAGTGTCAGTCCATTTTACTTAAGTCGGCATTGTGCCTTTTGTATTAAATTCCGATGCAATTTCAGTGTCTCATCGTCAATAAGAAGGTGCAAGGTATACAGTAAACCTGAAGTGAAGCATCGAAATCTAAAACTGGACTCACAGGAGAGGTTCAAATCAAAGAAAGTGAGAGTGTCAGTCCTCTTGTACTTAAGTCGGCATTGTGCCAATTGTATTAAATTCGGATGCATTTTCTGTGTTTCATCGTCAATAAGAAGGTCCAAGGGATACAGTAAAACTGAAGTGAAACATCGGAATCTAAATCTGGACTCACAGGAGAGGTTCAAATCATATAAAGTTAGAGTGTCACTCCTCTTGTAGTTGAGTCGGTATTGTGCCTTTTGTATTGAATTCGGATGCAATTTCTGTGTTTCACCGTCAATAAGAAAGTCCAAGGGATACAGTAAACCTTAAGTGAAACATTGGGATCTACAACTGGACTCACAGGAGAGGTTCAAATCATAGAAAGTTAGAGTGTCACTCCACTTTTACTTATGTCGACATTGTGCCTTTTGTATTAAATTCGGATGCAATATCTGTGTTTCATCGTCAATAAGAAGGTGCAATGTATACAGTAGACCTGAAGTGATGCATCGGAATCTAAAACTGGACTCACAGGAGAGGTTCAAATCATAGAAAGTTAGAGTGTCAGTCCTCTTGTACTTAAGTCGGCATTGTGCCATTAGTATTAAATTCGGACGCAATTTCTGTGTTTCATCGTCAATAAGAAGGTCCAAGGGATACAGAAAACCTGAAGTGAAGCATCGGAATCTAAAACTGCATTCACAGGAGATGTTCAAATCAAAGGAAGTGAGAGTGTCAGTCCTCTTGTACTTAAGTCGGCATTGTGCCTTTTGAATTTAATTCCGATGCAATTTCTGTGTTTTATCGTCAATAAGAACGTCCAAGGGATACAGCAAACCTGAAGTGAAGCAACGGATTCTAAAACTGGACTCACAGGAGAGGTTCAAATCATAAAATGTTAGAGTGTCAGTTCTCTTTTAATTAAGTCGGAATGGTGCCTTTTTAATTTAATTCCGATGCAATTTCTGTGTGTCATCGTCAATAAGAAGGTCAAAGGGAGACAGTAAACCTGAAGTGCAGCATCGGAATCTAAAACTCGACTCACAGGAGAGGTTCAAATCATACAAATTTAGAGTGTCAGTCCTGTTTTACTTAAGTCAGCATTGTGCCTTTTGTATTAAATTCCGATGCAATTTCTGTGTTTCATCGTCAATAAGAAGGTGCAAGGTATACAGTAAACCTGAAGTGAAGCATCGGAATCTAAAACTGGACTCACATCAGAGGTTCAAATCGTACAAAGTGAGAGTGTCAGTCCTCTTGTACTTAAGTCGGCATTGTGCCATTTGTATTAAATTCGGATGCAATTTCTGTGTCTCATCGTCAATAAGAAGGTCCAAGGGATACAGTTAAGCTGAAGTGAAGCATCGGAACCTAAAACTAGACTCACAGGAGAGGTTCATATCATAGAAAGTTAGAATGTCAGTCCACTTGTACTTATGTCGGCATTGTGCCTTTTGTTCTAAATTCAGATGCAATTTCTGTGTTTCATCGTCAATAAGAAGGTCCAAGGGACACAGTAAACCTCAAGTGAAACCTCGGGATCTACAACTGGACTCACAGGAGAGGTTCAAATCATAGAAAGTTAGAGTGTCAGTCCACTTCTACTTAAGTCGACATTGTGCTTTTGTATTAAATTTCGATGCAATTTCTGTGTTTCATCGTCAATAAGAAGGTGCAAGGTACACAGTAAACCTGAAGTGAAGCATCGGAATCTAAAACTGGACTCACAGGAAAGGTTCAATTCATAGAAACTGAGGGTGTCAGTCCTCTTGTACTTAAGTCGGCATTGTGCCATTTGTATTAAATTCGGATGCAATTTCTGTGTTTCATCGTCAATAAGAAGGTATAAGGGATACAGTTAACCTGAAGTGAAGCATCGGAACCTAAAACTGGACTCACAGGAGAGGTTCATATCATAGAAAGTTAGAATGTCAGTCCACTTGTACATATGTCGGCATTGTGCCTTTTGTTCTAAATTCGGATGCAATTTCTGTGTTTCATCGTCAATAAGAAGGTCCAAGGGATACAGTTAACCTGAAGTGAAGCATCGGAACCTAAAACTGGACTCACAGGAGAGGTTCATATCATAGAAAGTTAGAATGTCAGTCCACTTGTACATATGTCGGCATTGTGCCTTTTGTTCTAAATTCGGATGCAATTTCTGTGTTTCATCGTCAATAAGAAGGTCCAAGGGATACAGTAAACCTGAAGTGAAGCATCGGAATCTAAAATTGGACTCACAGGAGAGGTTCGAATCATGGAAAGTGAGAGTGTCAGTCCTCTTTTACTTAAGTCGGCATTGTGCCTTTTGTATTAAATTCCGATGCAATTTCAGTGTCTCATCGTCAATAAGATGGTGCAAGGTATACAGTAAACCTGAAGTGAAGCATCGGAATCTAAAACTGGACTCACAGGAGAGGTTCGAATCATGGAAAGTGAGAGTGTCAGTCCTCTTTTACTTAAGTCGGCATTGTGCGTTTTGTATTAAATTCCGATTCAATTTCGGTGTCTCATCGTCAATAAGAAGGTGCAAGGTATACAGTAAACCTGAAGTGAAGCATCGGAATCTAAAACTGGACTCACAGGAGAGGTTCAAATCAAAGAAAGTGAGAGTGTCAGTCCTCTTGTACTTAAGTCGGCACTGTGCCATTTGTATTAAATTCGGCTGCAATTTCTGTGTTTCATCGTCAATAAGAAGGTCCAAGGGATACAGTAAACCTGAAGTGAAGCATCGGAATCTAAAACTGGACTCACAGGAGAGGTTCAAATCATAGAGAGTTAGAGTGTCACTCCTCTTGTACTTAAGTCGGTATTGTAAATTTTGTATTAAATTCGGATGTAATATCTGTGTTTCATCGTCAATAAGAAGGTGCAAGGTATACAGTAGACCTGAAGTGAAGCATCGGAATCTAAAACTGGACTCACAGGAGAGGTTCAAATCATAGAAAGGTAGAGTGTCATTCCTCTTGTACTTAAGTCGCATTGTGCCTTTTGAATTTAATTCCGATGCAATTTCTTTGTTTCATCGTCAATAAGAAGGTGCAAGGTATACAGTAAACCTGAAGTCAAGCATCAGAATCTAAAACTGGACTCACAGGAGAGGTTCAAATCAAAGAAAGTGAGAGTGTCAGTCCTCTTTTACTTAAGTCGGCATTGTGCCTTTTGTATTAAATTCCGATGCAATTTCAGTGTCTCATCGTCAATAAGAGGGTGCAAGGTATACAGTAAACCTGAAGTGAAGCATCGGAATCTAAAACTGGACTCACAGGAGAGGTTCAAATCAAAGAAAGTGAGAGTGTCTGTCCTCTTGTACTTAAGTCGGCATTGTGCCATTTGTATTAAATTCGGATGCAATTACTGTGTTTCATCGTCAATAAGAAGGTCCAAGGGATACAGTTAACCTGAAGTGAAACATCGGAACCTAAAACTGGACTCACAGGAGAGGTTCATATCATAGAAAGTTAGAATGTCAGTACACTTGTACATATGTCGGCATTGTGCCTTTTGTTCTAAATTTGGATGCAATTTCTGTGTTTCATCGTCAATAAGAAGGTCCAAGGGACACAGTAAACCTTAAGTGAAACATCGGGATCTACAACTGGACTCACAGGAGAGGTTCAAATCATAGAAAGTTAGAGTGTCAGTCCACTTTTACTTAAGTCGACATTCTGCCTTTTGTATTAAATTTCGATGCAATTTCTGTGTTTCATCGTCAATAAGAAGGTCCAAGGAATACAGTAAACCTGAAGTGAAACATCAGAATCTAAATCTGGACTCACAGGAGAGGTTCAAATCATAGAAAGTTAGAGTGTCACTCCTCTTGTACTTGAGTCGGTATTGTGCCTTTTGTATTGAATTCGGATGCAATTTCGGTGTTTCATCGTCAATAACAAGGTCCAAGGGATATAGTAAACCTGAAGTGAAGCAACGGAATCTAAAACTGGACTCATAGAGGAAGTTAAAATCATAGAAAGTTAGAGTGTCAGTCCTCTTGTACTTAAGTCGGCATTGTGCCTTTTGTATTAAATTCGGATGCAATTTCTGTGTTTCACCGTCAATAAGAAAGTCCAAGGGATACAGTAAACTTGAAGTGAAGCATCGGAATCTAAAACTGGACTCACAGGAGAGGTTCAAATCATAGAGAGTTAGAGTGTCACTCCTCTTGTACTTAAGTCGGAATTGTAAATTTTGTATTAAATTCGGATGCAATATCTGTGTTTCATCGTCAATAAGAAGGTGCAATGTATACAGTAGAACTGAAGTGAAGCATCGGAATCTAAAACAGGACTCACAGGAGAGGTTCAAATCATAGAAAGGTAGAGTGTCATTACTCTTGTACTTAAGTTGCATAGTGCCTTTTGAATTTAATTCCGATCCAATTTCTTTGTTTCATCGTCAATAAGAAGGTGCAAGGTATACAGTAAACCCGAAGTGAAGCATCGGAATCTAAAACTGGACTCACAGGAGAGGTTCAAATCAAAGAAAGTGAGAGTGTCAGTCCTCTTGTACTTAAGTCGGCATTGTGCCTTTTGAATTTAATTCCGATGCAATTTCTGTGTTTTATCGTCAATAAGAACGTCCAAGGGATACAGTAAACCTGAAGTGAAGCAACGGATTCTAAAACTGGACTCACAGGAGAGGTTCTAATCATAGGAAGTGAGAGTGTCAGCCCTCTTGTACTTAAGTCGGCATTGTGCCATTTGTATTAAATTCGGATGCAATTTCTGTGTTTCATAGTCAATAAGAAGGTCCAAGGGATACAGTTAACCTGAAGTGAAGCATCGGAACCTAAAACTGGACTCACAGGAGAGGTTCATATCATAGAAAGTTAGAATGTCAGTCCACTTGTACATATGTCGGCATTGTGCCTTTTGTTCTAAATTCGGATGCAATTTCTGTGTTTCATCGTCAATAAGAAGGTCCAAGGGGTACAGTAAACCTGAAGTGAAGCATCGGAATCTAAAACTGGACTCAGAGGAGAGGTTCAAATCAAAGAACTTGAGAATGTCAGTCCTCTTGTACTTAAGTCGGAATTGTGCCTTTTTAATTTAATTCCGATGCAATTTCTGTGTGTCATCGTCAATAAGAAAGTCAAAGGGAGACAGTAAACCTGAAGTGCAGCATCGGAATCAAAAACTGGACTCACAGGAGAGGTTCAAATCATACAAAGTTAGAGTGTCAGTCCTCTTTTACTTAAGTCAGCATTGTGCCTTTTGTATTAAATTCCGATGCAATTTCTGTGTTTCATCGTCAATAAGAAGGTGCAAGGTATACAGTAAACCTGAAGTGAAGCATCGGAATCTAAAACTGGACTCACATCAGAGGTTCAAATCATAGAAAGTGAGAGTGTCAGTCCTTTTGTACTTAAGTCGGCATTGTGCCATTTGTATTAAATTCGGATGCAATTTCTGTGTTTCATCGTCAATAAGAAGGTCCAAGGGATACAGTTAACCTGAAGTGAAGCATCGGAACCTAAAACTGGAGTCACAGGAGAGGTTCATACCATAGAAAGTTAGAATGTCAGTCCACTTGTACTCATGTCGGCATTGCGCCTTTTGTTCTAAATTCGGATGCAATTTCTGTGTTTCATCGTCAATGAGAAGGTCCAAGGGATACAGTATACCTGAAGTGAAGCATCGGAATCTAAAACTGGACTCGCAGGAAAGATTCAAATCATAGATAGTTAGAGTGTCAGTCCTCCTGTACTTAAGTCAATATTGTGCCTCTTGTATTAAATTCGGATGCTATTTCTGTGTTTCACCGTCTATAAGAAGGTCCAAGGGACACAGTAAACCTTAAGTTAAACATCGGGACCTACAACTGGACTCACAGGAGAGGTTCAAATCATAGAAAGTTAGAGTGTCAGTCCACTTTTACTTATGTCGACATTGTGCCTTTTGTATTAAATTTCGATGCAATTTCTGTGTTTCATCGTCAATAAGAAGTGCAAGGTACACAGTAAACCTGAAGTGAAGCATCGGAATCTAAAACTGGGCTCACAGGAGAGGTTCAAATCATAGAAACTGAGGGTGTCAGTCCTCTTGTACTTAAGTCGGCATTGTGCCATTTGTATTAAATTCGGATGCAATTTCTGTGTTTCATCGTCAATAAGAAGGTCCAAGGGATACAGTAAACCTGAAGTGAAGCATCGGAATCTAAAACTGGACTCACAGGAGAAGTTCAAATCATAGAAAGTTAGAGTGTCAGTCCTCTTGTACTTAAGTCGGCATTGTGCCTTTTGTATTAAATTCGGATGCAATTTCTGTGTTTCACCGTCAATAAGAAAGTCCAAGGGATACAGTAAACCTGAAGTGAAGCATCGGAATCTAAAACTGGACTCACAGGAGAGGTTCAAATCATAGAGAGTTAGAGTGTCACTCCTCTTGTACTTAAGTCGGTATTGTGCCTTTTGTATTAAATTCGGATGCAATATCTGTGTTTCATCGTCAATAAGAAGGTGCAATGTATACAGTAGACATGAAGTGAAGCATCGGAATCTAAAACTGGGCTCACAGGAGAGGTTCAAATCATAGAAAGTTAGTCATTCCTCTTGTACTTGAGTCGGCATTGTGCCTTTTGCATTAAATTCCGATGCTATTTCAGTGTCTCATCGTCAATAAGAGGGTGCAAGGTATACAGTAAACCTGAAGTGAAGCATCGGAATCTAAAAGTGGACTCACAGGAGAGGTTCAAATCAAAGAAAGTGAGAGTGTCAGTCCTCTTGTACTTATGTCGGCATTGTGCCATTTGTATTAAATTCGGACGCAATTTCTGTGTTTCATCGTCAATAAGAAGGTCCAAGGGATACAAAAAACCTGAAGTGAAGCATCGGAATCTAAAACTGGATTCACAGGAGAGGTTCAAATCAAAGAAAGAGAGAGTGTCAGTCCTCTTTTACTTAAGTCGGAATTGTGCCTCTTTAATTTAATTCCGATGCAATTTCTGTGTGTCATCGTCAATAAGAAGGTCAAAGGGAGACAGTAAACCTGAAGTGCAGCATCGGAATCTAAAACTGGACGCACAGGAGAGGTTCAAATCATACAAAGTTAGAGTGTCAGTCCTCTTTTACTTAAGTCAGCATTGTGCGTTTTGTATTAAATTCCGATGCCATTTCTGTGTTTCATCGTCAATAAGAAGGTGCAAGGTATACAGTAAACCTGAAGTGAAGCATCGGAATCTAAAACTGGACTCACATCAGAGGTTCAAATCATAGGAAGTGAGAGTGTCAGTCCTCTTGTACTTAAGTCGGCATTGTGCCATTTGTATTTAATTCGGATGCAATTTCTGTGTTTCATCGTCAATAAGAAGGTCCAAGGGATACAGTTAACCTGAAGTGAAGCATCGGAACCTAAAACTGGACTCACAGGAGAGGTTCATATCATAGAAAGTTAGAATGTCAGTCTACTTGTACTTATGTCGGCATTGTGCCTTTTGTTCTAAATTCGGATGCAATTTCTGTGTTTCATCGTCAACAAGACGGTCCAAGGGACACAGTAAACCTTAAGTGAAACCTCGGGATCCACAACTGGACTCACAGGAGAGGTTCAAATCATAGAAAGTTAGAGTGTCAGTCCACTTTTACTTAAGTCGACATTGTGCTTTTGTATTACATTTCGTTGCAATTTCTGTGTTTCATCGTCAATAAGAAGGTGCAAGGTACACAGTAAACCTGAAGTGAAACATCGGAATCTAAAACTGGACTCACAGGAGGGGTTCAATTCATAGAAACTGAGGATGTCAGTCCTCTTGTACTTAAGTCGGCATTGTGCCATTTGTATTAAATTCGGATGCAATTTCTGTGTTTCATCGTAAATAAGAAGGTGCAAGGTACACAGTAAACCTGAAGTGAAGCATCGGAATCTAAAACTGCACTCACAGGAGAGGTTCAAACCAAAGAAAGTGAGAGTGTCAGTCCTCTTGTACTTAAGTCGGCATTGTGCCATTTGTATTAAATTCGGATGCAATTTCTGCGTTTCATCGTCAATAAGAAGGTCGAAGGGATACAGTTAACCTGAAGTGAAGCATCGGAACCTAAAACTGGACTCACAGGAGAGGTTCATATCATAGAAAGTTAGAATGTCAGTCCACTTGTACATATGTCGGCATTGTGCCTTTTGTTCTAAATTCGGATGCAATTTCTATGTTTCATCGTCAATAAGAAGGTCCAAGGGATGCAGTAAACCTGAAGTGAAGCTTCGGAATCTAAAACTGGAGTCACAGGAGAGGTTCGAATCATGGAAAGTGAGAGTGTCAGTCCTCTTTTACTTAAGTCGGCATTGTGCATTTTGTATTAAATTCCGATGCAATTTGAGTGACTCATCGTCAATAAGAAGGTGCAAGGTATACAGTAAACCAGAAGTGAAGCATCGGAATCTAAAACTGGACTCACAGGAGAGGTTCAAATCAAAGAAAGTGAGAGTGTCAGTCCTCTTGTACTTAAGTCGGCATTGTGCCATTTGTATTAAATTCGGATGCAATTTCTGTGTTTCATCGTCAATAAGAAAGTCCAGGGATACAGTAAACCTGAAGTGAAGCATCGGAATTTAAAACTGGACTCACAGGAGAGGTTCAAATCGTATAGAGTTAGAGTGTCACTCCTCTTGTACTTAAGTCGGTATTGTAAATTTTGTATTAAATTCGGATGCAATATCTGTGTTTCATCGTCAATAAGAAGGTGCAATGTATACAGTAGACCTGAAGTGAAGCATCGGTATCTAAAACTGTACTCACAGGAGAGGTTCAAATCATAGAAAGATAGAGTGTCATTCCTCTTGTACTTAAGTCGCATTGTGCCTTTTGAATTTAATTCCGATGCAATTTCTTTGTTTCATCGTCAATAAGATGGTGCAAGGTATACAGTAAACCTGAAGTGAAGCATCGGAATCTAAAACTGGACTCACAGGAGAGGTTCGAATCATGGAAAGTGAGAGTGTCAGTCCTCTTTTACTTAAGTCGGCATTGTGCCTTTTGTATTAAATTCCGATGCAATTTCAGTGTCTCATCGTCAATAAGAAGGTGCAAGGTTCACAGTAGACCTGAAGTGAAGCATCGGAATCTAAAACTGCACTCACAGGAGAGGTTCAAACCAAAGAAAGTGAGAGTGTCAGTCCACTTGTACATATGTCGGCATTGTGCCTTTTGTTCTAAATTTGGATGCTATTTCTGTGTTTCATCGTCAATAAGAAGGTCCAAGGGATACAGTATACCTGAAGTGAAGCATCGGAATCTAAAACTGGACTCACAGGAAAGATTCAAATCATAGATAGTTAGAGTGTCAGTCCTCTTGTACTTAAGTCAATATTGTGCCTCTTGTATTAAATTCGGATGCAATATCTGTGTTTCATCGTCTATAAGAAGGTCCAAGGGACACAGTAAACCTTAAGTGAAACATCAGAATCTAAATCTGGACTCACAGGAGAGGTTCAAATCATAGAAAGTTAGAGTGTCACTCCTCTTGTACTTGAGTCGGTATTGTGCCTTTTGTATTGAATTCGGATGCAATTTCGGTGTTTCATCGTCAATAACAAGGTCCAAGGGATATAGTAAACCTGAAGTGAAGCATCGGAATCTAAAACTGGACTCACAGGAGAAGTTCAAATCATAGAAAGTTAGAGTGTCAGTCCTCTTGTACTTAAGTCGGCATTGTGCCTTTTGTATTAAATTCGGATGCAATTTCTGTGTTTCACCGTCAATAAGAAAGTCCAAGGGATACAGTAAACCTGAAGTGAAGCATCGGAGTCTAAAACTGGACTCACATGAGAGGTTCAAATCATAGAGAGTTTGAGTGTCACTCCTCTTGTACTTAAGTCGGAATTGCAAATTTTGTATTAAATTCGGATGCAATATCTGTGTTTCATCGTCAATAAGAAGGTGCAATGTATACAGTAGACCTGAAGTGAAGCATCGAAATCTAAAACTGGACTCACAGGAGAGGTTCAAATCAAAGAAAGTGAGAGTTTCAGTCCTCTTGTACTTAAGTCGGCATTGTGCCATTTGTATTAAATTCGGACGCAATTTCTGTGTTTCATCGTCAATAAGAAGGTCCAAGGGATACAAAAAACCTGAAGTGAAGCATCGGAATCTAAAACTGGATTCACAGGAGAGGTTCAAATCAAAGGAAGAGAGAGTGTCAGTCCTCTTTTACTTAAGTCGAAATTGTGCCTCTTTAATTTGATTCCGATGCAATTTCTGTGTGTCATCGTCAATAAGAAGGTCAAAGGGAGACAGTAAACCTGAAGTGCAGCATCGGAATCTAAAACTGGACTCACAGGAGAGGTTCAAATCATACAAAGTTAGAGTGTCAGTCCTCTTTTACTTAAGTCCGCATTGTGCGTTTTGTATTAAATTCCGATGCCATTTCTGTGTTTCATCGTCAATAAGAAGGTGCAAGGTATACAGTAAACCTGAAGTGAAGCATCGGAATCTAAAACTGGACTCACATCAGAGGTTCAAATCATAGGAAGTGAGAGTGTCAGTCCTCTTGTACTTAAGTCGGCATTGTGCCATTTGTATTTAATTCGGATGCAATTTCTGTGTTTCATCGTCAATAAGAAGGTGCAAGGTATACAGTAAACCTGAAGTGAAGCATCGGAATCTAAAACTGGACTCACATCAGAGGTTCAAATCATAGGAAGTGAGAGTGTCAGTCCTCTTGTACTTAAGTCGGCATTGTGCCATTTGTATTTAATTCGGATGCAATTTCTGTGTTTCATCGTCAATAAGAAGGTCCAAGGGATACAGTTAACCTGAAGTGAAGCATCGGAACCTAAAACTGGACTCACAGGAGAGGTTCATATCATAGAAAGTTAGAATGTCAGTCTACTTGTACTTATGTCGGCATTGTGCCTTTTGTTCTAAATTCGGATGCAATTTCTGTGTTTCATCGTCAATAAGACGGTCCAAGGGACACAGTAAACCTTAAGTGAAACCTCGGGATCCACAACTGGACTCACAGGAGAGGTTCAAATCATAGAAAGTTAGAGTGTCAGTCCACTTTTACTTAAGTCGACATTGTGCTTTTGTATTACATTTCGTTGCAATTTCTGTGTTTCATCGTCAATAAGAAGGTGCAAGGTACACAGTAAACCTGAAGTGAAACATCGGAATCTAAAACTGGACTCACAGGAGGGGTTCAATTCATAGAAACTGAGGATGTCAGTCCTCTTGTACTTAAGTCGGCATTGTGCCATTTGTATTAAATTCGGATGCAATTTCTGTGTTTCATCGTAAATAAGAAGGTGCAAGGTACACAGTAAACCTGAAGTGAAGCATCGGAATCTAAAACTGCACTCACAGGAGAGGTTCAAACCAAAGAAAGTGAGAGTGTCAGTCCTCTTGTACTTAAGTCGGCATTGTGCCATTTGTATTAAATTCGGATGCAATTTCTGCGTTTCATCGTCAATAAGAAGGTCGAAGGGATACAGTTAACCTGAAGTGAAGCATCGGAACCTAAAACTGGACTCACAGGAGAGGTTCATATCATAGAAAGTTAGAATGTCAGTCCACTTGTACATATGTCGGCATTGTGCCTTTTGTTCTAAATTCGGATGCAATTTCTATGTTTCATCGTCAATAAGAAGGTCCAAGGGATGCAGTAAACCTGAAGTGAAGCATCGGAATCTAAAACTGGAGTCACAGGAGAGGTTCGAATCATGGAAAGTGAGAGTGTCACTCCTCTTGTACTTAAGTCGGTATTGTAAATTTTGTATTAAATTCGGATGCAATATCTGTGTTTCATCGTCAATAAGAAGGTGCAATGTATACAGTAGACCTGAAGTGAAGCATCGGAATCTAAAACTGGACTCACAGGAGAGGTTCAAATCAAAGAAAGTGAGAGTTTCAGTCCTCTTGTACTTAAGTCGGCATTGTGCCATTTGTATTAATTTCGGATGCAATTTCTGTGTTTCATCGTCAATAAGAAGGTCCAAGGGATACAGTAAACCTGAAGTGAAACATCAGAATCTAAATCTGGACTCACAGGAGATGTTCAAATCATAGAAAGTTAGAGTGTCAGTCCACTTTTACTTAAGTCAACATTGTGCCTTTTGTATTAAATTCCGATGCAATTTCTGTGTTTCATCGTCAATAAGAAGGTGCAAGGTATACAGTAAACCTGAAGTGAAGCATCGGAATCTAAAACTGGACTCACATCAGAGGTTCAAATCATAGAAAGTGAGAGTGTCAGTCCTCTTGTACTTAAGTCGGCATTGTGCCATTTGTATTAATTTCGGATGCAATTTCTGTGTTTCATCGTCAATAAGAAGGTCCAAGGGATACAGTAAACCTGAAGTGAAACATCAGAATCTAAATCTGGACTCACAGGAGAGGTTCAAATCATAGAAAGTTAGAGTGTCACTCCTCTTGTACTTGAGTCGGTATTGTGCCTTTTGTATTGAATTCGGATGCAATTTCGGTGTTTCATCGTCAATAACAAGGTCCAAGGGATATAGTAAACCTGAAGTGAAGCATCGGAATCTAAAACTGGACTCACAGGAGAAGTTCAAATCATAGAAAGTTAGAGTGTCAGTCCTCTTGTACTTAAGTCGGCATTGTGCCTTTTGTATTAAATTCGGATGCAATTTCTGTGTTTCACCGTCAATAAGAAAGTCCAAGGGATACAGTAAACCTGAAGTGAAGCATCGGAGTCTAAAACTGGACTCACATGAGAGGTTCAAATCATAGAGAGTTTGAGTGTCACTCCTCTTGTACTTAAGTCGGAATTGCAAATTTTGCATTAAATTCGGATGCAATATCTGTGTTTCATCGTCAATAAGAAGGTGCAATGTATACAGTAGACCAGAAGTGAAGCATCGGAATCTAAAACTGGACTCACAGGAGAGGTTCAAATCAAAGAAAGTGAGAGTTTCAGTCCTCTTGTTTTTAAGTCGGCATTGTGCCATTTGTATTAAATTCGGACGCAATTTCTGTGTTTCATCGTCAATAAGAAGGTCCAAGGGATACAAAAAACCTGAAGTGAAGCATCGGAATCTAAAACTGGATTCACAGGAGAGGTTCAAATCAAAGAAAGAGAGAGTGTCAGTCCTCTTTTACTTAAGTCGGAATTGTGCCTCTTTAATTTAATTCCGATGCAATTTCTGTGTGTCATCGTCAATAAGAAGGTCAAAGGGAGACAGTAAACCTGAAGTGCAGCATCGGAATCTAAAACTGGACTCACAGGAGAGGTTCAAATCATACAAAGTTAGAGTGTCAGTCCTCTTTTACTTAAGTCAGCATTGTGCGTTTTGTATTAAATTCCGATGCCATTTCTGTGTTTCATCGTCAATAAGAAGGTGCAAGGTATACAGTAAACCTGAAGTGAAGCATCGGAATCTAAAACTGGACTCACATCAGAGGTTCAAATCATAGGAAGTGAGAGTGTCAGTCCTCTTGTACTTAAGTCGGCATTGTGCCATTTGTATTTAATTCGGATGCAATTTCTGTGTTTCATCGTCAATAAGAAGGTCCAAGGGATACAGTTAACCTGAAGTGAAGCATCGGAACCTAAAACTGGACTCACAGGAGAGGTTCATATCATAGAAAGTTAGAATGTCAGTCTACTTGTACTTATGTCGGCATTGTGCCTTTTGTTCTAAATTCGGATGCAATTTCTGTGTTTCATCGTCAATAACACGTTCCAAGGGACACAGTAAACCTTAAGTGAAACCTCGGGATCCACAACTGGACTCACAGGAGAGGTTCAAATCATAGAAAGTTAGAGTGTCAGTCCACTTTTACTTAAGTCGACATTGTGCTTTTGTATTACATTTCGTTGCAATTTCTGTGTTTCATCGTCAATAAGAAGGTGCAAGGTACACAGTAAACCTGAAGTGAAACATCGGAATCTAAAACTGGACTCACAGGAGGGGTTCAATTCATAGAAACTGAGGATGTCAGTCCTCTTGTACTTAAGTCGGCATTGTGCCATTTGTATTAAATTCGGATGCAATTTCTGTGTTTCATCGTAAATAAGAAGGTGCAAGGTACACAGTAAACCTGAAGTGAAGCATCGGAATCTAAAACTGCACTCACAGGAGAGGTTCAAACCAAAGAAAGTGAGAGTGTCAGTCCTCTTGTACTTAAGTCGGCATTGTGCCATTTGTATTAAATTCGGATGCAATTTCTGCGTTTCATCGTCAATAAGAAGGTCGAAGGGATACAGTTAACCTGAAGTGAAGCATCGGAACCTAAAACTGGACTCACAGGAGAGGTTCATATCATAGAAAGTTAGAATGTCAGTCCACTTGTACATATGTCGGCATTGTGCCTTTTGTTCTAAATTCGGATGCAATTTCTATGTTTCATCGTCAATAAGAAGGTCCAAGGGATGCAGTATACCTGAAGTGAAGCATCGGAATCTAAAACTGGAGTCACAGGAGAGGTTCGAATCATGGAAAGTGAGGGTGTCAGTCCTCTTTTACTTAAGTCGGCATTGTGCATTTTGTATTAAATTCCGATGCAATTTGAGTGACTCATCGTCAATAAGAAGGTGCGAGGTATACAGTAAACCTGAAGTGAAGCATCGGAATCTAAAACTGGACTCACAGGAGAGGTTCAAATCAAAGAAAGTGAGAGTGTCAGTCCTCTTGTACTTAAGTCGGCATTGTGCCATTTGTATTAAATTCGGATGCTATTTCTGTGTTTCATCGTCAATAAGAAAGTCCAGGGGATACAGTAAACCTGAAGTGAAGCATCGGAATTTAAAACTGGACTCACAGGAGAGGTTCAAATCGTATAGAGTTAGAGTGTCACTCCTCTTGTACTTAAGTCGGTATTGTAAATTTTGTATTAAATTCGGATGCAATATCTGTGTTTCATCGTCAATAAGAAGGTGCAATGTATACAGTAGACCTGAAGTGAAGCATCGGTATCTAAAACTGTACTCACAGGAGAGGTTCAAATTATAGAAAGATAGAGTGTCATTCCTCTTGTACTTAAGTCGCATTGTGCCTTTTGAATTTAATTCCGATGCAATTTCTTTGTTTCATCGTCAATAAGATGGTGCAAGGTATACAGTAAACCTGAAGTGAAGCATCGGAATCTAAAACTGGACTCACAGGAGAGGTTCGAATCATGGAAAGTGAGAGTGTCAGTCCTCTTTTACTTAAGTAGGCATTGTGCCTTTTGTATTAAATTCCGATGCAATTTCAGTGTCTCATCGTCAATAAGAAGGTGCAAGGTTCACAGTAAACCTGAAGTGAAGCATCGGAATCTAAAACTGCACTCACAGGAGAGGTTCAAACCAAAGAAAGTGAGAGTGTCAGTCCACTTGTACATATGTCGGCATTGTGCCTTTTGTTCTAAATTTGGATGCTATTTCTGTGTTTCATCGTCAATAAGAAGGTCCAAGGGATACAGTATACCTGAAGTGAAGCATCGGAATCTAAAACTGGACTCACAGGAAAGATTCAAATCATAGATAGTTAGAGTGTCAGTCCTCTTGTACTTAAGTCAATATTGTGCCTCTTGTATTAAATTCGGATGCAATATCTGTGTTTCATCGTCTATAAGAAGGTCCAAGGGACACAGTAAACCTTAAGTGAAACATCGGGATCTACAACTGGACTCACAGGAGAGGTTCAAATCATAGAAAGTTAGAGTGTCAGTCCACTTTTACTTAAGTCAACATTGTGCCTTTTGTATTAAATTCCGATGCAATTTCTGTGTTTCATCGTCAATAAGAAGGTGCAAGGTATACAGTAAACCTGAAGTGAAGCATCGGAATCTAAAACTGGACTCACATCAGAGGTAAAAATCATAGAAAGTGAGAGTGTCAGTCCTCTTGTACTTAAGTCGGCATTGTGCCATTTGTATTAATTTCGGATGCAATTTCTGTGTTTCATCGTCAATAAGAAGGTCCAAGGGATACAGTAAACCTGAAGTGAAACATCAGAATCTAAATCTGGACTCACAGGACAGGTTCAAATCATAGAAAGTTAGAGTGTCACTCCTCTTGTACTTGAGTCGGTATTGTGCCTTTTGTATTGAATTCGGATGCAATTTCGGTGTTTCATCGTCAATAACAAGGTCCAAGGGATATAGTAAACCTGAAGTGAAGCATCGGAATCTAAAACTGGACTCACAGGAGAAGTTCAAATCATAGAAAGTTAGAGTGTCAGTCCTCTTGTACTTAAGTCGGCATTGTGCCTTTTGTATTAAATTCGGATGCAATTTCTGTGTTTCACCGTCAATAAGAAAGTCCAAGGGATACAGTAAACCTGAAGTGAAGCATCGGAGTCTAAAACTGGACTCACATAAGAGGTTCAAATCATAGAGAGTTTGAGTGTCACTCCTCTTGTACTTAAGTCGGAATTGCAAATTTTGTATTAAATTCGGATGCAATATCTGTGTTTCATCGTCAATAAGAAGGTGCAATGTATACAGTAGACCTGAAGTGAAGCATCGGAATCTAAAACTGGACTCACAGGAGAGGTTCAAATCAAAGAAAGTGAGAGTTTCAGTCCTCTTGTACTTAAGTCGGCATTGTGCCATTTGTATTACATTCGGACGCAATTTCTGTGTTTCATCGTCAATAAGAAGGTCCAAGGGATACAAAAAACCTGAAGTGAAGCATCGGAATCTAAAACTGGATTCACAGGAGAGGTTCAAATCAAAGAAAGAGAGAGTGTCAGTCCTCTTTTACTTAAGTCGGAATTGTGCCTCTTTAATTTAATTCCGATGCAATTTCTGTGTGTCATCGTCAATAAGAAGGTCAAAGGGGGACAGTAAACCTGAAGTGCAGCATCGGAATCTAAAACTGGACTCACAGGAGAGGTTCAAATCATACAAAGTTAGAGTGTCAGTCCTCTTTTACTTAAGTCAGCATTGTGCGTTTTGTATTAAATTCCGATGCCATTTCTGTGTTTCATCGTCAATAAGAAGGTGCAAGGTATACAGTAAACCTGAAGTGAAGCATCGGAATCTAAAACTGGACTCACATCAGAGGTTCAAATCATAGGAAGTGAGAGTGTCAGTCCTCTTGTACTTAAGTCGGCATTGTGCCATTTGTATTTAATTCGGATGCAATTTCTGTGTTTCATCGTCAATAAGAAGGTCCAAGGGATACAGTTAACCTGAAGTGAAGCATCGGAACCTAAAACTGGACTCACAGGAGAGGTTCATATCATAGAAAGTTAGAATGTCAGTCTACTTGTACTTATGTCGGCATTGTGCTTTTGTATTACATTTCGATACAATTTCTGTGTTTCATCGTCAATAAGAAGGTGCAAGGTACACAGTAAACCTGAAGTGAAACATCGGAGTCTAAAACTGGACTCACAGGAGGGGTTCAATTCATAGAAACTGAGGATGTCAGTCCTCTTGTACTTAAGTCGGCATTGTGCCATTTGTATTAAATTCGGATGCAATTTCTGTGTTTCATCGTAAATAAGAAGGTGCAAGGTACACAGTAAACCTGAAGTGAAGCATCGGAATCTAAAACTGCACTCACAGTAGAGGTTCAAACCAAAGAAAGTGAGGGTGTCAGTCCTCTTGTTCTTAAGTCGGCATTGTGCCATTTGTATTAAATTCGGATGCAATTTCTGCGTTTCATCGTCAATAAGAAGGTCGAAGGGATACAGTTAACCTGAAGTGAAGCATCGGAACCTAAAACTGGACTCACAGGAGAGGTTCATATCATAGAAAGTTAGAATGTCAGTCCACTTGTACATATGTCGGCATTGTGCCTTTTGTTCTAAATTCGGATGCAATTTCTATGTTTCATCGTCAATAAGAAGGTCCAAGGGATACAGTAAACCTGAAGTGAAGCATCGGAATCTAAAACTGGAGTCACAGGAGAGGTTCGAATCATGGAAAGTGAGAGTGTCAGTCCTCTTTTACTTAAGTCGGCATCGTGCATTTTGTATTAAATTCCGATGCAATTTGAGTGTCTCATCGTCAATAAGAAGGTGCAAGGTATACAGTAAACCTGAAGTGAAGCATCGGAATCTAAAACTGGACTCACAGGAGAGGTTCAAATCAAAGAAAGTGAGAGTGTCAGTCCTCTTGTACTTAAGTCGGCATTGTGCCATTTGTATTAAATTCGGATGCAATTTCTGTGTTTCATCGTCAATAAGAAAGTCCAGGGGATACAGTAAACCTGAAGTGAAGCATCGGAATTTAAAACTGGACTCACAGGAGAGGTTCAAATCGTATAGAGTTAGAGTGTCACTCCTCTTGTACTTAAGTCGGTATTGTAAATTTTGTATTAAATTCGGATGCAATATCTGTGTTTCATCGTCAATAAATAGGTGCAATGTATACAGTAGACCTGAAGTGAAGCATCGGTATCTAAAACTGTACTCACAGGAGAGGTTCAAATCATAGAAAGGTAGAGTGTCATTCCTCTTGTACTTAAGTCGCATTGTGCCTTTTGAATTTAATTCCGATGCAATTTCTTTGTTTCATCGTCAATAAGATGGTGCAAGGTATACAGTAAACCTGAAGTGAAGCATCGGAATCTAAAACTGGACTCACAGGAGAGGTTCGAATCATGGAAAGTGAGAGTGTCAGTCCTCTTTTACTTAAGTCGGCATTGTGCCTTTTGTATTAAATTCCGATGCAATTTCAGTGTCTCATCGTCAATAAGAAGGTGCAAGGTACACAGTAAACCTGAAGTGAAGCATCGGAATCTAAAACTGCACTCACAGGAGAGGTTCAAACCAAAGAAAGTGAGAGTGTCAGTCCACTTGTACATATGTCGGCATTGTGCCTTTTGTTCTAAATTTGGATGCTATTTCTGTGTTTCATCGTCAATAAGAAGGTCCAAGGGATACAGTATACCTGAAGTGAAGCATCGGAATCTAAAACTGGACTCACAGGAAAGATTCAAATCATAGATAGTTAGAGTGTCAGTCCTCTTGTACTTAAGTCAATATTGTGCCTCTTGTATTAAATTCGGATGCAATATCTGTGTTTCATCGTCTATAAGAAGGTCCAAGGGACACAGTAAACCTTAAGTGAAACATCGGGATCTACAACTGGACTCACAGGAGAGGTTCAAATCATAGAAAGTTAGAGTGTCAGTCCACTTTTACTTAAGTCGGCATTGTGCCATTTGTATTAATTTCGGATGCAATTTCTGTGTTTCATCGTCAATAAGAAGGTCCAAGGGATACAGTAAACCTGAAGTGAAACATCAGAATCTAAATCTGGACTCACAGGAGAGGTTAAACTCATAGAAAGTTAGAGTGTCACTCCTCTTGTACTTGAGTCGGTATTGTGCCTTTTGTATTGAATTCGGATGCAATTTCGGTGTTTCATCGTCAATAACAAGGTCCAAGGGATATAGTAAACCTGAAGTGAAGCATCGGAATCTAAAACTGGACTCACAGGAGAAGTTCAAATCATAGAAAGTTAGAGTGTCAGTCCTCTTGTACTTAAGTCGGCATTGTGCCTTTTGTATTAAATTCGGATGCAATTTCTGTGTTTCACCGTCAATAAGAAAGTCCAAGGGATACAGTAAACCTGAAGTGAAGCATCGGAGTCTAAAACTGGACTCACATGAGAGGTTAAAATCATAGAGAGTTTGAGTGTCACTCCTCTTGTACTTAAGTCGGAATTGCAAATTTTGTATTAAATTCGGATGCAATATCTGTGTTTCATCGTCAATAAGAAGGTGCAATGTATACAGTAGACCTGAAGTGAAGCATCGGAATCTAAAACTGGACTCACAGGAGAGGTTCGAATCATGGAAAGTGAGAGTGTAATTCCTCTTTTACTTAAGTCGGCATTGTGCCATTTGTATTAAATTCGGATGCAATTTCTGTGTTTCATCGTCAATAAGAAGGTCCAAGGGATACAGAAAACCTGAAGTGTAGCATCGGATTCTAAAACTGGACTCACAGGAGAGGGTCAAATCACAGATAGTGAGAGTGTCAGTCTTCTTGTAATTAAGTCGGCATTATGCCGTTTGTATTAAATTCGGATGCAATTTCCGTGTTTCATCGTCAATAAGAAGGGCCAAGGGAAACAGTAAACCTGAAGTGAAGCATCTGAATCCAAAACTGGACTCACAGGAGAGGTTCAAATCATAGAAAGTTAGAATGTCAGTCCTCTTGTACTTAATTCGGCATTGTGCGTTTTGTATTAAATTCGGATGCAATTCCTGTGTCTCATCGTCAATAAGGAGGTGCAAGGTAAACAGTAAACTTGAAGTGAAGCATCGGAATCTAAAACTGGACTCACAGGAGTAGTTCAAATCAAAGAAAGTTAGAGACTCACTCCTCTTGTACTTACGTCGGTATTGTGCCTTTTGTATTGAATTCGGATGCAATTTCTTTGTTTCATCGTCAATAAGAAGGTCGAAGGGAGACAGTAAACATGAAGTGAAGCATCGGAATCTGAAACTGGACTCACAGGAGAGGTTCAAATCATAGAAAGTTAGAATGTCAGTCCTCTTGTACTTAATTCGGCATTGTCCGTTTTGTATTAAATTCGGATGCAATTCCTGTGTTTCATCGTCAATAAGGAGGTGCATGGTAAACAGTAAACCTGAAGTGAAGCATCGGAATCTAAAACTGGACTCACAGGAGTAGTTCAAATCATAGAAAGTGAGAGTCTCAGTCCTCTTGTACTTAAGTCGACATCGTGCCATTTGTATTAAATTGGGATGCAATTTCTGTGTTTCATCTTCAATAAGAAGGTCCAAGCTATACAGTAAACCTGATGTGAAGCATCGGAATCTAAAACTGGACTCACAGGAGAGGTTCAAATCATAGAAAGTTACAGTGTCACTCCTATTGTACTTAAGTCAGTATTGTGCGTTTTGTATTAAATTCGGATGCAATTCCTGTGTTTCATCGTCAATAAGGAGGTGCAAGGTATATAGTAAACCTGAAGTGAAGCATCGGAATCTAAAACTGGACTCACAGGAAAGGTACAAATCATAGAAAGTTAGAGTGTCAGTCCACTTTTACTTAAGTCGACATTAAGCCCTTTGTATTAAATTCCGATGCAATTTCTGTGTTTCATCGTCAATAACAAGGTGCAAGGTACACAGTAAACCTGAAGTGAAGCATCGGAATCTAAAACTGGACTCACATTAGAGGTTCAAATCAAAGAAACTGAGAGTGTCAGTCCTCTTGTACTGAAGTCGGCATTGTGCCATTTATATTAAATTCGGATGCAATATCTGTGTTTCATCGTCAATACGAAGGTCCAATGGATACAGTAAACCTAAAGTGAAGCATCGGAATCCAAAACTGGACTCACAGGAGAGATTCAACTCATAGAAGGTTAGAGTGTTACTCCTCTTGTACTTAAGTCGGTTTTGTGCCTTTTGTATTAAATTTGGATACAATTTCTGTGTTTCATCGTCAATAAGAAGGTCCAAGGGATACAGTAAACCTTAAGGGAAGCATCGGAATCTAAAACTGGACTCACAGGAGAGGTTCAAATCATAGAATGTTAGAGTGTTAGTCCTCTTTTACTTAAGTCGGCATTGTGCCTTTTGTATTAAATTCGGGTGAATTTTCTGCGTTTAATCGTCAATAAGAAGGTCCAAGGGATACAGTAAACCCGAAGTGAAACATCGGAATCTAAAACTTGACTCACAGGAGAGGTTCAAATCATAGAAGGTTAGAGTGTCAGTCCTCTTTTACTTAAGTCGGCATTGTGCCTTATGTATTAAATTCCGATGCAATTTCAGTGTCTCATCGTCAATAAGAAGGTGCAAGGTATACAGTAAACCTGAAGAGAAGCATCGGAATCTAAAACTGGACTCACAGGAGAGGTTCAAATCAAAGAAAGTGAGAGTGTCAGTCCTCTTGTACTTAAGTCGGCATTGTGCGTTTTGAATTTAATTCCGATGCAATTTCTGTGTTTCATCGTCAATAAGAAGGTGCAAGGTATACCGTCAACCTTAAGTGAAGCATCGGAATCTAAAACTGGACTCACAGGAGAGTTTCAAATCATAGAAAGTGAGAGTGTCAGTCCTCTTGTACTTAAGTCGGCATTGTGCCATTGGTATTAAATTCGGATGCAATTTCTGTGTTTCGTCGTCAATAAGAAGGTCCAAGGGATACAGTAAACCTGAAGTGAAGCATCGGAATCTAAGACTGGACTCACAGGAGTGGTTCAAATCATAGAATGTTAGAGTTTTAGTCCTCTTTTACTTAAGTCGGCATTGTGCCTTTTGTATTAAATTCGGATGAATTTTCTGTGTTTAATCGTCAATAAGAAGGTCCAAGGGAGACTGTAAACCTGAAGTGAAGCATCGGAATCTAAGACTGGACTCACAGGAGAGGATCAAATCATAGAAAGTTAGAGTGTCATTCCTCTTTTACTTAAGTCGGCATTGTGCCATTTGTATTAAATTCGGATGCAATTTCCGTGTTTCATCGTCAATAAGAAGGTCTAAGGGATACAGTAAACCTGAAGTGAAGCATCGGAATCCTAAACTGGACTGACAGGAGAAGTTCAAATCATAGAAAGTTAGAGACTCACTCCTCTTGTACTTACGTCGGTATTGCGTCTTTTGTATTGAATTCGGATGTAATTCCTTTGTTTCATCGTCAATAAGGAGGTCGAGGGGAGACAGTAAACCTGAAGTCAAGCATCGGAATCTGAAACTGGACTCACAGGAGAGGTTCAAATCATAGAAATTTAGAATGTCAGTCCTCTTGTACTTAATTCGGCATTGTGCGTTTTGTATTTTATTCGGATGCAATTCCTGTGTTTCATCGTCAATAAGGAGGTGCAAGGTATACAGTAAACCTGAAGTGAAGCATCGGAATCTGAAACTGGACTCACAGGAGAGGTTCAAATCAAAGAATCTGAGAGTTTCAGTCCTCTTGTACTGAAGTCGGCATTGTGCCATTTATATTAAATTCGGATGCAATATCTGTGTTTCATCGTCAATACGAAGGTCCAGGGGATACAGTAAACCTAAAGTGAAGCATCGGAACCTAAAACTGGACTCACAGGAGAAGTTCAAATCATAGAAAGTTAGAGTGTCAGTCCTCTTGTACTTAAGTCGGCATTGTGCCTTTTGTTAGAAATTCGGATGCAATTTCTGTGTTTCACCGTCAATAAGAAAGTCCTAGGGATACAGTAAACCTGAAGTGAAGCATCGGTATCTAAAACTGGACTCACAGGAGAGGTTCAAATCATAGAAAGGTAGAGTGTCATTCCTCTTGTACTTAAGTCGCATTGTGCCTTTCAATTTAGTTCCGATGCAATTTCTTTGTTTCATCGTCAATAAGAAGGTCGAAGGGAGACAGTAAACCTGAAGTGAAGCATCGGAATCTGAAACTGGACTCACAGGAGTGGTTCAAATCATAGAAACCGAGAGTGTCAGTCCTCTTGTACTTAAGTCGACATCGTGCCATTTGTATTAAATTCGGATGCAATTTCTGTGTTTCATCGTCAATAAGAAGGTCCAAGGGATACAGTTAACCTGAAGTGAAGCATCGGAACCTAAAACTGGAGTCACAGGAGAGGTTCATATCATAGAAAGTTAGAATGTCAGTCCACTTGTACTTATGTCGGCATTGCGCCTTTTGTTCTAAATTCGGATGCAATTTCTGTGTTTCATCGTCAATGAGAAGGTCCAAGGGATACAGTATACCTGAAGTGAAGCATCGGAATCTAAAACTGGACTCGCAGGAAAGATTCAAATCATAGATAGTTAGAGTGTCAGTCCTCCTGTACTTAAGTCAATATTGTGCCTCTTGTATTAAATTCGGATGCTATTTCTGTGTTTCACCGTCTATAAGAAGGTCCAAGGGACACAGTAAACCTTAAGTGAAACATCGGGATCTACAACTGGACTCACAGGAGAGGTTCAAATCATAGAAAGTTAGAGTGTCAGTCCACTTTTACTTATGTCGACATTGTGCCTTTTGTATTAAATTTCGATGCAATTTCTGTGTTTCATCGTCAATAAGAAGTGCAAGGTACACAGTAAACCTGAAGTGAAGCATCGGAATCTAAAACTGGGCTCACAGGAGAGGTTCAAATCATAGATACTGAGGGTGTCAGTCCTCTTGTACTTAAGTCGGCATTGTGCCATTTGTATTAAATTCGGATGCAATTTCTGTGTTTCATCGTCAATAAGAAGGTCCAAGGGATACAGTAAACCTGAAGTGAAGCATCGGAATCTAAAACTGGACTCACAGGAGAAGTTCAAATCATAGAAAGTTAGAGTGTCAGTCCTCTTGTATTTAAGTCGGCATTGTGCCTTTTGTATTAAATTCGGATGCAATTTCTGTGTTTCACCGTCAATAAGAAAGTCCAAGGGATACAGTAAACCTGAAGTGAAGCATCGGAATCTAAAACTGGACTCACAGGAGAGGTTCAAATCATAGAGAGTTAGAGTGTCACTCCTCTTGTACTTAAGTCGGTATTGTGCTTTTTGTATTAAATTCGGATGCAATATCTGTGTTTCATCGTCAATAAGAACGTGCAATGTATACAGTAGACATGAAGTGAAGCATCGGAATCTAAAACTGGGCTCACAGGAGAGGTTCAAATCATAGAAAGTTAGTCATTCCTCTTGTACTTGAGTCGGCATTGTGCCTTTTGCATTAAATTCCGATGCTATTTCAGTGTCTCATCGTCAATAAGAGGGTGCAAGGTATACAGTAAACCTGAAGTGAAGCATCGGAATCTAAAACTGGACTCACAGGAGAGGTTCAAATCAAAGAAAGTGAGAGTGTCAGTCCTCTTGTACTTAAGTCGGCATTGTGCCATTTGTATTAAATTCGGACGCAATTTCTGTGTTTCATCGTCAATAAGAAGGTCCAAGGGATACAAAAAACCTGAAGTGAAGCATCGGAATCTAAAACTGGATTCACAGGAGAGGTTCAAATCAAAGAAAGTGAGAGTGTCAGTCTCCTTTTACTTAAGTCGGCATTGTGAATTTTTAATTTAATTCCGATGCAATTTCTGTGTTTTATCGTCAATAAGAACGTTCAAGTGATATTGTAAACCTGAAGTGGAGCAACGGATTCTAAAACTGGACTCACAGGAGAGGTTCAAATCATAGAAAGAGAGAGTGTCAGTCCTCTTTTACTTAAGTCGGAATTGTGCCTCTTTAATTTAATTCCGATGCAATTTCTGTGTGTCATCGTCAATAAGAAGGTCAACGGGAGACAGTAAACCTGAAGTGCAGCATCGGAATCTAAAACTGGACTCACAGGAGAGGTTCAAATCATACAAAGTTAGAGTGTCAGTCCTCTTTTACTTAAGTCAGCATTGTGCGTTTTGTATTAAATTCCGATGCCATTTCTGTGTTTCATCGTCAATAAGAAGGTGCAAGGTATACAGTAAACCTGAAGTGAAGCATCGGAATCTAAAACTGGACTCACATCAGAGGTTCAAATCATAGAAAGTGAGAGTGTCAGTCCTCTTGTACTTAAGTCGGCATTGTGCCATTTGTATTAAATTCGGATGCAATGTCTGTGTTTCATCGTCAATAACAAGGTCCAAGGGATACAGTTAACCTGAAGTGAAGCATCGGAACCTATAACTGGACTCACAGGAGAGGTTCATATCATAGAAAGTTAGAATGTCAGTCCACTTGTACTTATGTCGGCATTGTGCCTTTTGTTCTAAATTCGGATGCAATTTCTGTGTTTCATCGTCAATAAGACGGTCCAAGGGACACAGTAAACCTTAAGTGAAACCTCGGGATCCACAACTGGACTCACAGGAGAGGTTCAAATCATAGAAAGTTAGAGTGTCAGTCCACTTTTACTTAAGTCGACATTGTGCTTTTGTATTACATTTCGATGCAATTTCTGTGTTTCATCGTCAATAAGAAGGTGCAAGGTACACAGTAAACCTGAAGTGAAACATCGGAATCTAAAACTGGACTCACAGGAGAGGTTCAATTCATAGAAACTGAGGATGTCAGTCCTCTTGTACTTAAGTCGGCATTGTGCCATTTGTATTAAATTCGGATGCAATTTCTGTGTTTCATCGTCAATAAGAAGGTGCAAGGTACACAGTAAACCTGAAGTGAAGCATCGGAATCTAAAACTGCACTGACAGGAGAGGTTCAAACCAAAGAAAGTGAGAGTGTCAGTCCTCTTGTACTTAAGTCGGCATTGTGCCATTTGTATTAAATTCGGATGCAATTTCTGCGTTTCATCGTCAATAAGAAGGTCGAAGGGATACAGTTAACCTGAAGTGAAGCATCGGAACCTAAAACTGGACTCACAGGAGAGGTTCATATCATAGAAAGTTAGAATGTCAGTCCACTTGTACATATGTCGGCATAGTGCCTTTTGTTCTAAATTCGGATGCAATTTCTATGTTTCATCGTCAATAAGAAGGTCCAAGGGATACAGTAAACCTGAAGTGAAGCATCGGAATCTAAAACTGGGGTCACAGGAGAGGTTCGAATCATGGAAAGTGAGAGTGTCAGTCCTCTTTTACTTAAGTCGGCATTGTGCATTTTGTATTAAATTCCGATGCAATGTGAGGGTCTCATCGTCAATAAGAAGGTGCAAGGTATACAGTAAACCTGAAGTGAAGCATCGGAATCTAAAACTGGACTCATAGGAGAGGTTCAAATCAAAGAAAGTGAGAGTGTCAGTCCTCTTGTACTTAAGTCGGCATTGTGCCATTTGTATTAAATTCGGATGCAATTTCTGTGTTTCATCGTCAATAAGAAGGTCCAGGGGATACAGTAAACCTGAAGTGAAGCATCGGAATGTAAAACTGGACTCACAGGAGAGGTTCAAATCGTATAGAGTTAGAGTGTCACTCCTCTTGTACTTAAGTCGGTATTGTAAATTTTGTATTAAATTCGGATGCAATATCTGTGTTTCATCGTCAATAAGAAGGTGCAATGTATACAGTAGACCTGAAGTGAAGCATCGGTATCTAAAACTGTACTCACAGGAGAGGTTCAAATCATAGAAAGGTAGAGTGTCATTCCTTTTGTTCTTAAGTCGCATTGTGCCTTTTGAATTTAATTCCGATGCAATTTCTTTGTTTCATCGTCAATAAGATGGTGCAAGGTATACAGTAAACCTGAAGTGAAGCATCGGAATCTAAAACTGGACTCACAGGAGAGGTTCGAATCATGGAAAGTGAGAGTGTCAGTCCTCTTTTACTTAAGTCGGCATTGTGCCTTTTGTATTAAATTCCGATGCAATTTCAGTGTCTCATCGTCAATAAGAAGGTGCAAGGTACAGAGTAAACCTGAAGTGAAGCATCGGAATCTAAAACTGCACTCACAGGAGAGGTTCAAACCAAAGAAAGTGAGAGTGTCAGTCCACTTGTACATATGTCGGCATTGTGCCTTTTGTTCTAAATTTGGATGCTATTTCTGTGTTTCATCGTCAATAAGAAGGTCCAAGGGATACAGTATACCTGAAGTGAAGCATCGGAATCTAAAACTGGACTCACAGGAAATATTCAAATCATAGATAGTTAGAGTGTCAGTCCTCTTGTACTTAAGTCAATATTGTGCCTCTTGTATTAAATTCGGATGCAATATCTGTGTTTCATCGTCTATAAGAAGGTCCAAGGGACACAGTAAACCTTAAGTGAAACATCGGGATCTACAACTGGACTCACAGGAGAGGTTCAAATCATAGAAAGTTAGAGTGTCAGTCCACTTTTACTTAAGTCAACATTGTGCCTTTTGTATTAAATTCCGATGCAATTTCTGTGTTTCATCGTCAATAAGAAGGTGCAAGGTATACAGTAAACCTGAAGTGAAGCTTCGGAATCTAAAACTGGACTCACATCAGAGGTTCAAATCATAGAAAGTGAGAGTGTCAGTCCTCTTGTACTTAAGTCGGCATTGTGCCATTTGTATTAATTTCGGATGCAATTTCTGTGTTTCATCGTCAATAAGAAGGTCCAAGGGATACAGTAAACCTGAAGTGAAACATCAGAATCTAAATCTGGACTCACAGGAGAGGTTCAAATCATAGAAAGTTAGAGTGTCACTCCTCTTGTACTTGAGTCGGTATTGTGCCTTTTGTATTGAATTCGGATGCAATTTCGGTGTTTCATCGTCAATAACAAGGTCCAAGGGATATAGTAAACCTGAAGTGAAGCATCGAATCTAAAACTGGACTCACAGGAGAAGTTCAAATCATAGAAAGTTAGTGTGTCAGTCCTCTTGTACTGAAGTCGGCATTGTGCCTTTTGTATTAAATTCGGATGCAATTTCTGTGTTTCACCGTCAATAAGAAAGTCCAAGGGATACAGTAAACCTGAAGTGAAGCATCGGAGTCTAAAACTGGACTCACATGAGAGGTTAAAATCATAGAGAGTTTGAGTGTCACTCCTCTTGTACTGAAGTCGGAATTGCAAATTTTGTATTAAATTCGGATGCAATATCTGTGTTTCATCGTCAATAAGAAGGTGCAATGTATACAGTAGACCTGAAGTGAAGCATCGGAATCTAAAACTGGACTCACAGGAGAGGTTCGAATCATGGAAAGTGAGAGTGTAATTCCTCTTTTACTTAAGTCGGCATTGTGCCATTTGTATTAAATTCGGATGCAATTTCTGTGTTTCATCGTCAATAAGAAGGTCCAAGGGATACAGAAAACCTGAAGTGTAGCATCGGAATCTAAAACTGGACTCACAGGAGAGGGTCAAATCACAGATAGTGAGAGTGTCAGTCTTCTTGTAATTAAGTCGGCATTATGCCGTTTGTATTAAATTCGGATGCAATTTCCGTGTTTCATCGTCAATAAGAAGGGCCAAGGGAAACAGTAAACCTGAAGTGAAGCATCTGAATCCAAAACTGGACTCACAGGAGAGGTTCAAATCATAGAAAGTTAGAATGTCAGTCCTCTTGTACTTAATTCGGCATTGTGCGTTTTGTATTAAATTCGGATGCAATTCCTGTGTCTCATCGTCAATAAGGAGGTGCAAGGTAAACAGTAAACTTGAAGTGAAGCATCGGAATCTAAAACTGGACTCACAGGAGTAGTTCAAATCAAAGAAAGTTAGAGACTCACTCCTCTTGTACTTACGTCGGTATTGTGCCTTTTGTATTGAATTCGGATGCAATTTCTTTGTTTCATCGTCAATAAGAAGGTCGAAGGGAGACAGTAAACATGAAGTGAAGCATCGGAATCTGAAACTGGACTCACAGGAGAGGTTCAAATTATAGAAAGTTAGAATGTCAGTCCTCTTGTACTTAATTCGGCATTGTCCGTTTTGTATTAAATTCGGATGCAATTCCTGTGTTTCATCGTCAATAAGGAGGTGCATGGTAAACAGTAAACCTGAAGTGAAGCATCGGAATCTAAAACTGGACTCACAGGAGTAGTTCAAATCATAGAAAGTGAGAGTCTCAGTCCTCTTGTACTTAAGTCGACATCGTGCCATTTGTATTAAATTGGGATGCAATTTCTGTGTTTCATCTTCAATAAGAAGGTCCAAGCTATACAGTAAACCTGATGTGAAGCATCGGAATCTAAAACTGGACTCACAGGAGAGGTTCAAATCATAGAAAGTTAGAGTGTCACTCCTATTGTACTTAAGTCAGTATTGTGCGTTTTGTATTACATTCGGATGCAATTCCTGTGTTTCATCGTCAATAAGGAGGTGCAAGGTATACAGTAAACCTGAAGTGAAGCATCGGAATCTAAAACTGGACTCACAGGAAAGGTACAAATCATAGAAAGTTAGAGTGTCAGTCCACTTTTACTTAAGTCGACATTAAGCCCTTTGTATTAAATTCCGATGCAATTTCTGTGTTTCATCGTCAATAACAAGGTGCAAGGTACACAGTAAACCTGAAGTGAAGCATCGGAATCTAAAACTGGACTCACATTAGAGGTTCAAATCAAAGAAACTGAGAGTGTCAGTCCTCTTGTACTGAAGTCGGCATTGTGCCATTTATATTAAATTCGGATGCAATATCTGTGTTTCATCGTCAATACGAAGGTCCAATGGATACAGTAAACCTAAAGTGAAGCATCGGAATCTAAAACTGGACTCACAGGAGAGATTCAACTCATAGAAGGTTAGAGTGTTACTCCTCTTGTACTTAAGTCGGTTTTGTGCCTTTTGTATTAAATTTGTATGCAATTTCTGTGTTTCATCGTCAATAAGAAGGTCCAAGGGATACAGTAAACCTTAAGGGAAGCATCGGAATCTAAAACTGGACTCACAGGAGAGGTTCAAATCATAGAATGTTAGAGTGTTAGTCCTCTTTTACTTAAGTCGGCATTGTGCCTTATGTATTAAATTCCGATGCAATTTCAGTGTCTCATCGTCAATAAAAAGGTGCAAGGTATACAGTAAACCTGAAGAGAAGCATCGGAATCTAAAACTGGACTCACAGGAGAGGTTCAAATCAAAGAAAGTGAGAGTATCAGTCCTCTTGTACTTAAGTCGGCATTGTGCGTTTTGAATTTAATTCCGATGCAATTTCTGTGTTTCATCGTCAATAAGAAGGTGCAAGGTATACCGTCAACCTTAAGTGAAGCATCGGAATCTAAAACTGCACTCACAGGAGAGGTTCAAATCATAGAAAGTGAGAGTGTCAGTCCTCTTGTACTTAAGTCGGCATTGTGCCATTGGTATTCAATTCGGATGCAATTTCTGTGTTTCGTCGTCAATAAGAAGGTCCAAGGGATACAGTAAACCTGAAGTGAAGCATCGGAATCTAAGACTGGACTCACAGGAGAGGTTCAAATCATAGAATGTTAGAGTGTTAGTCCTCTTTTACTTAAGTCGGCATTGTGCCTTTTGTATTAAATTCGGATGGATTTTCTGTGTTTAATCGTCAATAAGAAGGTCCAAGGGAGACTGTAAACCTGAAGTGAAGCATCGGAATCTAAGACTGGACTCACAGGAGAGGTTCAAATCATAGAAAGTTAGAGTGTCATTCCTCTTTTACTTAAGTCGGCATTGTGCCATTTGTATTAAATTCGGATGCAATTTCCGTGTTTCATCGTCAATAAGAAGGTCTAAGGGATACAGTAAACCTGAAGTGAAGCATCGGAATCCTAAACTGGACTGACAGGAGAAGTTCAAATCATAGAAAGTTAGAGACTCACTCCTCTTGTACTTACGTCGGTATTGCGTCTTTTGTATTGAATTCGGATGTAATTCCTTTGTTTCATCGTCAATAAGGAGGTCGAGGGGAGACAGTAAACCTGAAGTCAAGCATCGGAATCTGAAACTGGACTCACAGGAGAGGTTCAAATCATAGAAATTTAGAATGTCAGTCCTCTTGTACTTAATTCGGCATTGTGCGTTTTGTATTTTATTCGGATGCAATTCCTGTGTTTCATCGTCAATAAGGAGGTGCAAGGTATACAGTAAACCTGAAGTGAAGCATCGGAATCTGAAACTGGACTCACAGGAGAGGTTCAAATCAAAGAATCTGAGAGTGTCAGTCCTCTTGTACTGAAGTCGGCATTGTGCCATTTATATTAAATTCGGATGCAATTTCTGTGTTTCATCGTCAATACGAAGGTCCAGGGGATACAGTAAACCTAAAGTGAAGCATCGGAATCTAAAACTGCACTCACAGGAGAAGTTCAAATCATAGAAAGTTAGAGTGTCAGTCCTCTTGTACTTAAGTCGGCATTGTGCCTTTTGTTAGAAATTCGGATGCAATTTCTGTGTTTCACCGTCAATAAGGAAGTCCTAGGGATACAGTAAACCTGAAGTGAAGCATCGGTATCTAAAACTGGACTCACAGGAGAGGTTGAAATCATAGAAAGGTAGAGTGTCATTCCTCTTGTACTTAAGTCGCATTGTGCCTTTCAATTTAGTTCCGATGCAATTTCTTTGTTTCATCGTCAATAAGAAGGTCGAAGGGAGACAGTAAACCTGAAGTGAAGCATCGGAATCTGAAACTGGACTCACAGGAGTGGTTCAAATCATAGAAACCGAGAGTGTCAGTCCTCTTGTACTTAAGTCGACATCGTGCCATTTGTATTAAATTCGGATGCAATTTCTGTGTTTCATCGTCAATAAGAAGGTCCAAGGGATACAGTTAACCTGAAGTGAAGCATCGGAACCTAAAACTGGAGTCACAGGAGAGGTTCATATCATAGAAAGTTAGAATGTCAGTCCACTTGTACTTATGTCGGCATTGCGCCTTTTGTTCTAAATTCGGATGCAATTTCTGTGTTTCATCGTCAATGAGAAGGTCCAAGGGATACAGTATACCTGAAGTGAAGCATCGGAATCTAAAACTGGACTCGCAGGAAAGATTCAAATCATAGATAGTTACAGTGTCAGTCCTCCTGTACTTAAGTCAATATTGTGCCTCTTGTATTAAATTCGGATGCTATTTCTGTGTTTCACCGTCTATAAGAAGGTCCAAGGGACACAGTAAACCTTAAGTGAAACATCGGGATCTACAACTGGACTCACAGGAGAGGTTCAAATCATAGAAAGTTAGAGTGTCAGTCCACTTTTACTTATGTCGACATTGTGCCTTTTGTATTAAATTTCGATGCAATTTCTGTGTTTCATCGTCAATAAGAAGTGCAAGGTACACAGTAAACCTGAAGTGAAGCATCGGAATCTAAAACTGGGCTCACAGGAGAGGTTCAAATCATAGATACTGAGGGTGTCAGTCCTCTTGTACTTAAGTCGGCATTGTGCCATTTGTATTAAATTCGGATGCAATTTCTGTGTTTCATCGTCAATAAGAAGGTCCAAGGGATACAGTTAACCTGAAGTGAAGCATCGGAATCTAAAACTGGACTCACAGGAGAAGTTCAAATCATAGAAAGTTAGAGTGTCAGTCCTCTTGTATTTAAGTCGGCATTGTGCCTTTTGTATTAAATTCGGATGCAATTTCTGTGTTTCACCGTCAATAAGAAAGTCCAAGGGATACAGTAAACCTGAAGTGAAGCATCGGAATCTAAAACTGGACTCACAGGAGAGGTTCAAATCATAGAGAGTTAGAGTGTCACTCCTCTTGTACTTAAGTCGGTATTGTGCTTTTTGTATTAAATTCGGATGCAATATCTGTGTTTCATCGTCAATAAGAAGGTGCAATGTATACAGTAGACATGAAGTGAAGCATCGGAATCTAAAACTGGGCTCACAGGAGAGGTTCAAATCATAGAAAGTTAGTCATTCCTCTTGTACTTGAGTCGGCATTGTGCCTTTTGCATTAAATTCCGATGCTATTTCAGTGTCTCATCGTCAATAAGAGGGTGCAAGGTATACAGTAAACCTGAAGTGAAGCATCGGAATCTAAAACTGGACTCACAGGAGAGGTTCAAATCAAAGAAAGTGAGAGTGTCAGTCCTCTTGTACTTAAGTCGGCATTGTGCCATTTGTATTAAATTCGGACGCAATTTCTGTGTTTCATCGTCAATAAGAAGGTCCAAGGGATACAAAAAACCTGAAGTGAAGCATCGGAATCTAAAACTGGATTCACAGGAGAGGTTCAAATCAAAGAAAGTGAGGGTGTCAGTCTCCTTGTACTTAAGTCGGCATTGTGAATTTTTAATTTAATTCCGATGCAATTTCTGTGTTTTATCGTCAATAAGAACGTCCAAGTGATATAGTAAACCTGAAGTGGAGCAACGGATTCTAAAACTGGACTCACAGGAGAGGTTCAAATCATAGAAAGAGAGAGTGTCAGTCCTCTTTTACTTAAGTCGGAATTGTGCCTCTTTAATTTAATTCCGATGCAATTTCTGTGTGTCATCGTCAATAAGAAGGTCAAAGGGAGACAGTAAACCTGAAGTGCAGCATCGGAATCTAAAACTGGACTCACAGGAGAGGTTCAAATCATACAAAGTTAGAGTGTCAGTCCTCTTTTACTTAAGTCAGCATTGTGCGTTTTGTATTAAATTCCGATGCCATTTCTGTGTTTCATCGTCAATAAGAAGGTGCAAGGTATACAGTAAACCTGAAGTGAAGCATCGGAATCTAAAACTGGACTCACATCAGAGGTTCAAATCATAGAAAGTGAGAGTGTCAGTCCTCTTGTACTTAAGTCGGCATTGTGCCATTTGTATTAAATTCGGATGCAATTTCTGTGTTTCATCGTCAATAAGAAGGTCCAAGGGATACAGTTAACCTGAAGTGAAGCATCGGAACCTAAAACTGGACTCACAGGAGAGGTTCATATCATAGAAAGTTAGAATGTCAGTCCACTTGTACTTATGTCGGCATTGTGCCTTTTGTTCTAAATTCGGATGCAATTTCTGTGTTTCATCGTCAATAAGACGGTCCAAGGGACACAGTAAACCTTAAGTGAAACCTCGGGATCCACAACTGGACTCACAGGAGAGGTTCAAATCATAGAAAGTTAGAGTGTCAGTCCACTTTTACTTAAGTCGACATTGTGCTTTTGTATTACATTTCGATGCAATTACTGTGTTTCATCGTCAATAAGAAGGTGCAAGGTACACAGTAAACCTGAAGTGAAACATCGGAATCTAAAACTGGACTCACAGGAGAGGTTCAATTCATAGAAACTGAGGATGTCAGTCCTCTTGTACTTAAGTCGGCATTGTGCCATTTGTATTAAATTCGGATGCAATTTCTGTGTTTCATCGTCAATAAGAAGGTGCAAGGTACACAGTAAACCTGAAGTGAAGCATCGGAATCTAAAACTGCACTGACAGGAGAGGTTCAAACCAAAGAAAGTGAGAGTGTCAGTCCTCTTGTACTTAAGTCGACATTGTGCCATTTGTATTAAATTCGGATGCAATTTCTGCGTTTCATCGTCAATAAGAAGGTCGAAGGGATACAGTTAACCTGAAGTGAAGCATCGGAACCTAAAACTGGACTCACAGGAGAAGTTCATATCATAGAAAGTTAGAATGTCAGTCCACTTGTACATATGTCGGCATAGTGCCTTTTGTTCTAAATTCGGATGCAATTTCTATGTTTCATCGTCAATAAGAAGGTCCAAGGGATACAGTAAACCTGAAGTGAAGCATCGGAATCTAAAACTGGGGTCACAGGAGAGGTTCGAATCATGGAAAGTGAGAGTGTCAGTCCTCTTTTACTTAAGTCGGCATTGTGCATTTTGTATTAAATTCCGATGCAATTTGAGTGTCTCATCGTCAATAAGAAGGTGCAAGGTATACAGTAAACCTGAAGTGAAGCATCGGAATCTAAAACTGGACTCACAGGAGAGGTTCAAATCAAAGAAAGTGAGAGTGTCTGTCCTCTTGTACTTAAGTCGGCATTGTGCCATTTGTATTAAATTCGGATGCAATTTCTGTGTTTCATCGTCAATAAGAAGGTCCAGGGGATACAGTAAACCTGAAGTGAAGCATCGGAATTTAAAACTGGACTCACAGGAGAGGTTCAAATCGTATAGAGTTAGAGTGTCACTCCTCTTGTACTTAAGTCGGTATTGTAAATTTTGTATTAAATTCGGATGCAATATCTGTGTTTCATCGTCAATAAGATGGTGCAAGGTATACAGTAAACCTGAAGTGAAGCATCGGAATCTAAAACTGGACTCACAGGAGAGGTTCGAATCATGGAAAGTGAGAGTGTCAGTCCTCTTTTACTTAAGTCGGCATTGTGCCTTTTGTATTAAATTCCGATGCAATTTCAGTGTCTCATCGTCAATAAGAAGGTGCAAGGTACACAGTAAACCTGAAGTGAAGCATCGGAATCTAAAACTGCACTCACAGGAGAGGTTCAAACCAAAGAAAGTGAGAGTGTCAGTCCACTTGTACATATGTCGGCATTGTGCCTTTTGTTCTAAATTTGGATGCTATTTCTGTGTTTCATCGTCAATAAGAAGGTCCAAGGGATACAGTATACCTGAAGTGAAGCATCGGAATCTAAAACTGGACTCACAGGAAAGATTCAAATCATAGATAGTTAGAGTGTCAGTCCTCTTGTACTTAAGTCAATATTGTGCCTCTTGTATTAAATTCGGATGCAATATCTGTGTTTCATCGTCTATAAGAAGGTCCAAGGGACACAGTAAACCTTAAGTGAAACATCGGGATCTACAACTGGACTCACAGGAGAGGTTCAAATCATAGAAAGTTAGAGTGTCAGTCCACTTTTACTTAAGTCAACATTGTGCCTTTTGTATTAAATTCCGATGCAATTTCTGTGTTTCATCGTCAATAAGAAGGTGCAAGGTATACAGTAAACCTGAAGTGAAGCATCGGAATCTAAAACTGGACTCACATCAGAGGTTCAAATCATAGAAAGTGAGAGTGTCAGTCCTCTTGTACTTAAGTCGGCATTGTGCCATTTGTATTATTTTCGGATGCAATTTCTGTGTTTCATCGTCAATAAGAAGGTCCAAGGGATACAGTAAACCTGAAGTAAAACATCAGAATCTAAATCTGGACTCATAGGAGAGGTTCAAATCATAGAAAGTTAGAGTGTCACTCCTCTTGTACTTGAGTCGGTATTGTGCCTTTTGTATTGAATTCGGATGCAATTTCGGTGTTTCATCGTCAATGACAAGGTCCAAGGGATATAGTAAACCTGAAGTGAAGCATCGGAATCTAAAACTGGACTCACAGGAGAAGTTCAAATCATAGAAAGTTAGAGTGTCAGTCCTCTTGTACTGAAGTCGGCATTGTGCCTTTTGTATTAAATTCAGATGCAATTTCTGTGTTTCACCGTCAATAAGAAAGGCCAAGGGATACAGTAAACCTGAAGTGAAGCATCGGAGTCTAAAACTGGACTCACATGAGAGGTTCAAATCATAGAGAGTTAGAGTGTCACTCCTCTTGTACCTAAGTCGGAATTGCAAATTTTGTATTAAATTCGGATGCAATATCTGTGTTTCATCGTCAATAAGAAGGTGCAATGTATACAGTAGACCTGAAGTGAAGCATCGGAATCTAAAACTGGACTCACAGGAGAGGTTCGAATCATGGAAAGTGAGAGTGTAATTCCTCTTTTACTTAAGTCGGCATTGTGCCATTTGTATTAAATTCGGATGCAATTTCTGTGTTTCATCGTCAATAAGAAGGTCCAAGGGATACAGAAAACCTGAAGTGAAGCATCGGAATCTAAAACTGGACTCACAGGAGAGGGTCAAATCACAGATAGTGAGAGTGTCAGTCTTCTTGTAATTAAGTAAGCATTATGCCGTTTGTATTAAATTCGGATGCAATTTCCGTGTTTCATCGTCAATAAGAAGGTCCAAGGGATACAGTAAACCTGAAGTGAAGCATCTGAATCCAAAACTGGACTCACAGGAGAGATTCAAATCATAGAAAGTTAGAATGTCAGTCCTCTTGTACTTAATTCGGCATTGTGCGTTTTGTATTAAATTCGGATGCAATTCCTGTGTCTCATCGTCAATAAGGAGGTGCAAGGTAAACAGTAAACCTGAAGTGAAGCATCGGAATCTAAAACTGGACTGACAGGAGTAGTTCAAATCAAAGAAAGTTAGAGACTCACTCCTCTTGTACTTACGTCGGTATTGTGCCTTTTGTATTGAATTCGGATGCAATTTCTTTGTTTCATCGTCAATAAGAAGGTCGAAGGGAGACAGTAAACATGAAGTGAAGCATCGGAATCTGAAACTGGACTCACAGGAGAGGTTCAAATCATAGAAAGTTAGAATGTCAGTCCTCTTGTACTTAATTCGGCATTGTCCGTTTTGTATTAAATTCGGATGCAATTCCTGTGTTTCATCGTCAATAAGGAGGTGCATGGTAAACAGTAAACCTGAAGTGAAGCATCGGAATCTAAAACTGGACTCACAGGAGTAGTTCAAATCATAGAAAGTGAGAGTCTCAGTCCTTTTGTACTTAAGTCGACATCGTGCCATTTGTATTAAATTGGGATGCAATTTCTGTGTTTCATCTTCAATAAGAAGGTCCAAGCTATACAGTAAACCTGATGTGAAGCATCGGAATCTAAAACTGGACTCACAGGAGAGGTTCAAATCATAGAAAGTTAGAGTGTCACTCCTATTGTACTTAAGTCAGTATTGTGCGTTTTGTATTAAATTCGGATGCAATTCCTGTGTTTCATCGTCAATAAGGAGGTGCAAGGTATACAGTAAACCTGAAGTGAAGCATCGGAATCTAAAACTGGACTCACAGGAAAGGTACAAATCATAGAAAGTTAGAGTGTCAGTCCACTTTTACTTAAGTCGACATTAAGCCCTTTGTATTAAATTCCGATGCAATTTCTGTGTTTCATCGTCAATAACAAGGTGCAAGGTATACCGTAAACCTTAAGTGAAGCATCGGAATCTAAAACTGGACTCACAGGAGAGGTTCAAATCATAGAAAGTGAGAGTGTCAGTCCTCTTGTACTTAAGTCGGCATTGTGCCCATAGTGTTAAATTCGGATGCAATTTCTGTGTTTCATCGTCAATAAGATGGTCCAAGGGATACAGTAAACCTGAAGTGAAGCATCGGAATCTAAGACTGGACTCACAGGAGAGGTTCAAATCATAGAATGTTAGAGTGTTAGTCCTCTTTTACTTAAGTCGGCATTGTGCCTTTTGTATTAAATTCGGATGAATTTTCTGTGTTTAATCGTCAATAAGAAGGTCCAAGGGAGACTGTAAACCTGAAGTGAAGCATCGGAATCTAAGACTGGACTCACAGGAGAGGTTCAAATCATAGAAAGTTAGAGTGTCATTCCTCTTTTACTTAAGTCGGCATTGTGCCATTTGTATTAAATTCGGATGCAATTTCCGTGTTTCATCGTCAATAAGAAGGTCTAAGGGATACAGTAAACCTGAAGTGAGGCATCGGAATCCTAAACTGGACTGACAGGAGAAGTTCAAATCATAGAAAGTTAGAGACTCACTCCTCTTGTACTTACGTCGGTATTGCGTCTTTTGTATTGAATTCGGATGTAATTTCTTTGTTTCATCGTCAATAAGGAGGTCGAGGGGAGACAGTAAACCTGAAGTCAAGCATCGGAATCTGAAACTGGACTCACAGGAGAGGTTCAAATCATAGAAATTTAGAATGTCAGTCCTCTTGTACTTAATTCGGCATTGTGCGTTTTGTATTTTATTCGGATGCAATTCCTGTGTTTCATCGTCAATAAGGAGGTGCAAGGTATTCAGTAAACCTGAAGTGAAGCATCGGTATCTAAAACTGGACTCACAGGAGAGGTTCAAATCATAGAAAGGTAGAGTGTCATTCCTCTTGTACTTAAGTCGCATTGTGCCTTTCAATTTAGTTCCGATGCAATTTCTTTGTTTCATCGTCAATAAGAAGGTCGAAGGGAGACAGTAAACCTGAAGTGAAGCATCGGAATCTGAAACTGGACTCACAGGAGTGGTTCAAATCATAGAAACCGAGAGTGTCAGTCCTCTTGTACTTAAGTCGACATCGTACAATTTGTATTAAATTGGGATACAATTTCTGTGTTTCATCTTCAATAAGAAGGTCCAATCTATACAGTAAACCTGAAGTGAAGCATCGGAATCTAAAACTGGACTCACAGGAGAGGTTCAAATCATAGAAAGTTAGAGTGTCACTCCTATTGTACTTAAGTCGGTATTGTGCCCTTTGTATTAAATTCGCATGCAATTTCTGTGGTTCATCGTCAATAAGAATGTCCAAGGGATACAGTAAACCTGAATTACAGCATCGGAATCTAAAACTGGATGCACAGGAGAGGTTCAAATCATAGAAAGTTAGAATGTCAGTCCTCTTGTACTTAAGTCGGCATTGTGCGTTTTGACTTTAATTCCGATGCAATTTCTGTGTTTCATCGTCAATAAGAAGGTGCAAGGTATACAGTAAACCTGAAGTGAAGCATCGGAATCTAAAACTGGACTCACAGGAAAGGTTCAAATCATAGAAAGTGGGAGTGTCAGTCCTCTTGTACTTACGTCGGCATTGTGCCTATTGTATTGAATACCGATGCAATTTCTGTGTTTCATCGTCAATAAGAAGGTCCAAAGGATACAGAAAACCTGAAGTGAAGCATCGGAATCTAAAACTGGATTTACAGGAGAGCTTCAAATCAAAGAAAGTGAGAGTGTCAGTCCTCTTGTACTTAAGTCGGCATTGTGCCTTCTGAATTTAATTCCTATGCAATTTCTGTGTTTTATCGTCAATAAGAACGCCCAAGGGATACAGTAAACCTGAAGTGAAGCAACGGAATCTAAAACTGGACTCACAGGAGAGCTTCAAATCAAAGAAAGTGAGAGTGTCAGTCCTCTTGTACTTAAGTCGACATCGTGCCATTTGTATTAAATTGGGATGCAATTTCTGTGTTTCATCTTCAATAAGAAGGTCCAATCTATACAGTAAACCTGAAGTGAAGCATCGGAATCTAAAACTGGACTCACAGGATTGGTTCAAATCATACAAAGTTAGAGAGTCAGTCCTCTTTTACTTAAGTCAGCATTGTGTCTTTTGTATTAAATTCCGATGCAATTTCTGTGTTTCATCGCCATTAAGAAGGTGCAAGGTAGACAGTAAACCGAAGTGAAGCATCAGAATCTAAAACTGGACTCACATCAGAGGTTCAAATCATAGAAAGTGAGAGTGTCAGTCCTCTTGTACTTAAGTCGGCATTGTGCCATTTGTATTAAATTCGAATGCAATTTCTGTGTTTCATCGTCAATAAGACGGTCCAAGGGATACAGTTAACCTGAAGTGAAGCATTGGAATCTAAAACTGGACTCACAGAAGAGGTTCATATCATAGATAGTTAGAATGTCAGTCCTCTTGTGTTTAAGTCGGCATTGTGCCTTTTGAATTTAATTCCGATGCAATTTCTGTGTTTTATCGTCAATAAGAACGTCCAAGGGATACAGTAAACATGAAGTGAAGCAACGGAATCTAAAACTGGATTCACAGGAGAGGTTCAAATCATAGAAAAGTGAGAGTGTCAGTCCTCTTTTACTTAAGTCGGAATTGTGCCTTTTGAATTTAATTCCGATGCAATTTCTGTGTGTCATCCTCAATACGAAGGTGAAAGGGATACAGTAAACCTGAAGTGAAGCATCGGAATCTAAAACTGGACTCACAGGAAAGATTCAATTCATAGGTAGTTAGAGTGTCAGTCCTCTTGTACTTAAGTCAGTATTGTGCCTCTTGTATTAAATTCGGATGCAATTTCTGTGTTTCATCGTCAATAAGAAGGTCCAAGGGACACAGTAATCCTCAAGTGAAACATTGGAATCTAAAACTGGACTCACAGGAGAGGTTCAAATCATAGAAACTGAGAGTGTCAGTCCTCTTGTACTTAAGTCGGCATTGTGCCAATTGTATTAAATTCGGATGCATTTTCTGTGTTTCATCGTCAATAAGAAGGTCCAAGGGATACAGTAAAACTGAAGTGAAACATCGGAATCTAAATCTGGACTCACAGGAGAGGTTCAAATCATAGAAAGTTAGAGTGTCGCTCCTCTTGTACTTGAGTCGGTATTGTGCCTTTTGTATTGAATTCGGATGCAATTTCTGTGTTTCACCGTCAATAAGAAAGTCCAAGGGATACAGTAAACCTGAAGTGAAGCATCGGAATCTAAAACTGGACTCACAGGAGAGGTTCAAATCATAGAGAGTTAGAGTGTCACTCCTCTTGTACTTAAGTCGGTATTGTGCCCTTTGTATTATATTCGGCTGCAATATCTGTGTTTCATCGTCAATAAGAAGGTGCAATGTATACAGTAGACCTGAAGTGAAGCATCGGAATCTAAAACTAGACTCACATTAGAGGTTCAAATCATAGAAAGGTAGAGTGTCATTCCTCTTGTACTTAAGTCGCATTGTGCCTTTTGAATTTAATTCGATGCAATTTCTTTGTTTCATCGTCAATAAGAAGGTGCAAGGTATACAGTAAACCTGAAGTGAAGCATCGGAATCTAAAACTGGACTCACATTAGAGCTTCGAATCATGGAAAGTGAGAGTGTCAGTCCTCTTTTACTTGAGTCGGCATTGTGCCTTTTGTATTAAATTCGGATGCAATTTCAGTGTCTCATCGTCAATAAGAAGGTGCAAGGTATACAGTAAACCTGAAGTGAAGCATCGGAATCTAAAACTGGACTCACAGGAGAGGTTCAAATGAAAGAAAGTGAGAGTGTCAGTCCTCTTGTACTTAAGTCGGCATTGTGCCATTTGTATTAAATTCGGACGCAATTTCTGAGTTTCATCATCAATAAGAAGGTCCAAGGGATACAGAAAACCTGAAGTGAAGCATCGGAATCTAAAACTGGATTCACAGGAGAGGTTCAAATCAAAGAAAGTGAGAGTGTGAGTCCTCTTGTACTTAAGTCGGCATTGTGCCTTTTGAATTTAATTCCGATGCAATTTCTGTGTTTTATCGTCAATAAGAACGTCCAAGGGATACAGTAAACCTGAAGTGAAGCAACGGATTCTAAAACTGGACTCACAGGAGAGGTTCAAATCATAGAAAGTGAGAGTGTCAGTCCTCTTGTACTTAAGTCGGCATTGTGCCTTTTGAATTTAATTCCGATGCAATTTCTGTGTTTTATCGTCAATAAGAACGTCCAAGGGATACAGTTAACCTGAAGTGAAGCATCGGAATCTAAAACTGGACTCACATCAGAGGTTCAAATCATAGAAAGTTAGAATGTCATCCACTTGTACTTATGTCGGCATTGTGCCTTTTGTTCCAAATTCGGATGCAATTTCTGTGTTTCATCGTCAATAAGAAGGTCGAAGGGATACAGTATACCTGAAGTGAAGCATCGGAATCTAAAACTGGACTCGCAGGAAAGATTCAAATCATAGATAGTTAGAGTGTCAGTCCTCTTGTACTTAAGTCAATATTGTGCCTCTTGTATTAAATTCGGATGCAATTTCTGTGTTTCATCGTCTATAAGAAGGTCCAAGGGACACAGTAAACCTTAAGTGAAACATCGGGATCTACAACTGGACTCACAGGAGAGGTTCAAATCATAGACAGTTAGAGTGTCAGTCCACTTTTACTTAAGACGACATTGTGCCTTTTGTATTAAATTTCGATGCAATTTCTGTGTTTCATTGTCAATAAGTTGGTGCAAGGTACACGGTAAACCTGAAGTGAAGCATCGGAATCTAAAACTGGACTCACAGGAGAGGTTCAAATCATAGAAACTGAGGGTGTCAGTCCTCTTGTACTTAAGTCGGCATTGTGCCATTTGTACTAAATTCGGATGCAATTTCTGTGTTTCATCGTCAATAAGAAGGTCCAAGGGATACAGTAAACCTGAAGTGAAGCATCGGAATCTAAAACTGGACTCACAGGAGAAGTTCAAATCATAGAAAGTTAGAGTGTCAGTCCTCTTGTACTTAAGTCCGCATTGTGCCTTTTGTATTAAATTCGGATGCAATTTCTGTGTTTCACCGTCAATAAGAAAGTCCAAGGGATACAGTAAACCTGAAGTGAAGCATCGGAATCTAAAACTGGACTCACAGGAGAGGTTCGAATCATGGAAAGTGAGAGTGTCAGTCCTCTTTTACTTAAGTCGGCATTGTGCCTTTTGTATTAAATTCCGATGCAATTTCAGTGTCTCATCGTCAATAAGAAGGTGCAAGGTATACAGTAAACCTGAAGTGAAGAATCGAAATCTAAAACTGGACTCACAGGAGAGGTTCAAATCTAAGAAAGTGAGAGTGTCAGTCCTCTTGTACTTAAGTCGGCATTGTGCCATTTGTATTAAATTCGGATGCAATTTCTGTGTTTCATCGTCAATATGAAGGTCCAAGGGATACAGTTAACCTGAAGTGAAGCAACGGAACCTAAAACTGGACTCACAGGAGAGGTTCATATCATAGAAAGTTAGAATGTCAGTCCACTTGTACTTATGTCGGCATTGTGCCTTTTGTTCTACATTCGGATGCAATTTCTGTGTTTCATCGTCAATATGAAAGTCCAAGGGATACAGTATATCTGAAGTGAAGCATCAGAATCTCAAACTGGACTCACAGGAAAGATTCAAATCATAGATAGTTAGAGTGTCAGTCCTCTTGTACTTAAGTCGGCATTGTGCCTTTTGTATGAAATTCGGGTGCAATTTCGGTGTTTCACCGTCAATAAGAAAGTCCTAGGGATACAGTAAAACTGAAGTGAAGCATCGGAATCTAAAACTGGACTCACAGGAGAGGTTCAAATCATAGAAAGGTAGAGTGTCATTCCTCTTGTACTTAAGTCCATTGTGCCTTTCAATTTAGTTCCGATGCAATTTCTTTGTTTCATCGTCAATAGGAAGGTCGAAGGGAGACAGTAAACCTGAAGTGAAGCATCGGAATCTGAAACTGGACTCACACGAGTGGTTCAAATAATAGAAACCGAGAGTGTCAGTCCTCTTGTACTTAAGTCGACATCGTGCCATTTGTATTAAATTGGGATGCAATTTCTGTCTTTCATCTTCTATAAGAAGGTCCAATCTATACAGTAAACCTGAAGTGAGGCATCGGAATCTAAAACTGGACTCACAGGAGAGGTTCAAATCATAGAAAGTTAGAGTGTCACTCCTATTGTACTTAAGTCGGTATTGTGCCCTTTGTATTAAATTCGGATGCAATTTCTGTGGTTCATCGTCAATAAGAATGTCCAAGGGATACAGTAAACCTGAATTAAAGCATCGGAATCTAAAACTGGATGCACAGGAGAGGTTCAAATCATAGAAAGTTAGAATGTCAGTCCTCTTGTACTTAAGTCGGCATTGTGCGTTTTGACTTTAATTCCGATGCAATTTCTGTGTTTCATCGTCAATAAGAAGGTGCAAGGTATACAGTAAACCTGAAGTGAAGCATCGGAATCTAAAACTGGACTCACAGGAGAGGATCAAATCATAGAAAGTGGGAGTGTCAGTCCTCTTGTACTTACGTCGGCATTGTGCCTATTGTATTGAATACCGATGCAATTTCTGTGTTTCATCGTCAATAAGAAGGTCCAAAGGATACAGAAAACCTGAAGTGAAGCATCGGAATCTAAAACTGGATTTACAGGAGAGCTTCAAATCAAAGAAAGTGAGAGTGTCAGTCCTCTTGTACTTAAGTCGGCATTGTGCCTTTTGAATTTAATTCCGATGCAATTTCTGTGTTTTATCGTCAATAAGAACGCCCAAGGGATACAGTAAACCTGAAGTGAAGCAACGGAATCTAAAACTGGACTCACAGGAGAGCTTCAAATCAAAGAAAGTGAGAGTGTCAGTCCTGTTGTACTTAAGTCGACATCGTGCCATTTGTATTAAATTGGGATGCAATTTCTGTGTTTCATCTTCAATAAGAAGGTCCAATCTATACAGTAAACCTGAAGTGAAGCATCGGAATCTAAAACTGGACTCACAGGATTGGTTCAAATCATACAAAGTTAGAGAGTCAGTCCTCTTTTACTTAAGTCAGCATTGTGTCTTTTGCATTAAATTCCGATGCAATT